>NC_133657.1:136634782-136934782 GCF_009905375.1 Apium graveolens
CGCCTGTTGGACATGTGCCTTCGGGACATGTGCCTGTGGGACACACTGTCATTGGACAGTTTAGTGTTCCTCTTGGACAGATATCGGCAGGATTCACTCCTCCGATCATACCTGCGGTGCCTACTGGTGTGCATACACCTGTAGTACAGACGCACGTACCATCTGTTCCACCCGTGGTGCCTGCTGCACCTGTTATGCCAACTGTGCCTGCTGCACATGCTGAAAAACCTGAGAAGTTCAACGGAACGAACTTCAAACGTTGGCAACAAAAGATGCACTTTTATCTGACCACGTTGCATATGGATCGCTTCCTTAAGGAAGAACCACCGTTGCTCACTGCTGAGAGTAACATGCAGACTGTGTATGCTGCTGATGCTTGGAAGCACTCCGACTACATCTGTCAGAACTATGTGTTAAATTGTTTGTCTGACTCGTTGTATAACGTATATAGCGCGAAGCCAACAGCTAAGGTCTTATGGGAGTCACTTGACCATAAGTATAAAACCGAGGACGCTGGGGCAAAGAAGTGGATTGTTGGCCGCTTTCTTGATTATAAGATGGCAGACTCTAAGACTGTGGTCAGTCAGGTGCAGGAAGTGCAGGTGATCATTCATGACATTCATGCTGAGGGAATGGTCATAAGTGAGTCTTTCCAAGTTGCTGCTGTTATTGAAAAGCTTCCACCTGGATGGAAAGATTTCAAGAACTACCTTAAGCACAAGCGAAAGGAGATGTCTATGGAGGATCTTATTGTTAGACTTCGTATTGAAGAAGACAACAGAGGGTCCGAGAAGAAAGATAACGTTGCCACTGAGAAGGCAAACATGGTGGAGCATGCTCAAAGCTCCAAGCCCAAGAAGGCTAATTCTGGTAAAGGGGCAAAGCTGGCACCCAAGGGAGGGATTTCGAAGTCGAAATTTCAAGGGAAGTGCTACAACTGTGATAAAGTTGGTCATAGGTCTTCTGACTGCAAGAAGCCCAAGAAGCCCAACAAGAAGAAAGAAGCAAACATGGTAGAGAATATCTCCAAGGAGATGGGTGACATAGACCTATGTGCTACGGTCTCTGAAGTGAACTTGGTCGGTTCTAATCCACGTGAATGGTGGATTGATACTGGTGCTACTAGGCATGTTTGCTCAGACAAGGCGGTTTTCTCTAGCCTCAAAGCTTCCGATGCTGGTGAGAAGCTCTACATGGGAAATTCAGTAACTTCTACCATTGAGGGTGAAGGCACGGTGATCCTGAAGATGACCTCTGGGAAGAATCTGACTTTGAAGAATGTACTTTATGTGCCTGATATTCGCAAGAACCTTGTGTCTGGTTCTCTGTTGAATAAGCATGGATTTCGCATTGTAATAGAGTCAGATAAAGTTATTTTGTCTAAGAGTGGTATGTTTGTAGGCAAGGGTTATTTAACTGATGGGCTTTTTAAGCTCAATGTAATGTCCGTTAAGGACGATAATGAAATGAAGAATTCTTCTGCTTACTTGCTTGAGTCTCCTAATTTATGGCATGCTAGATTAGGACATGTAAATTATGACACTTTACGACATTTAAGTGCAAAAGAATACATACCTAAACTTACTATCGATCCAAAACATAAGTGTGAGACTTGTGTTGAGGCAAAATTAACGAGATCATCATTTAAACGTGTGGAAAGGAACACCAAAGTGCTAGACCTAATACATAGCGACATATGTGATTTAAAATTTGCTCCAACAAGAGGAGGAAACAAGTATTTTATTACATTCATTGATGATTGTACAAAATACTGCTATGTATATTTGTTGAAAAGCAAAGACGAAGCTATAGATAAATTTAAAATCTATAAGGAAGAAGTTGAGACACAACAAACTGAGAAAATCAAAACGATACGAAGTGATCGTGGAGGTGAATATGTTGAACCGTTTGGGGAATTCTGTTCACAACATGGTATAATCCATGAGGTCACTGCACCATACTCCCCTCAGTCAAATGGTGTGGCTGAAAGGAAGAATCGCACTCTGAAAGAGATGATGAATGCGATGTTGTTAAGCTCTGGGCTCCCACAATCGATGTGGGGAGAAGCCATCTTAAGCGCAAATAATATTTTAAATATTACGATGCGCAAGAATAAGGATGTAAGTCCTTATGAAATGTGGAAGAAAAAGAAACCAAGTTACCAACACCTGAAAGTGTGGGGGTGCCTTGCAAAGGTACTGATCCCTACACCGAAGAAGGTGAAGATATGTCCTAAGACTGTGGATTGTGTCTTCATCGGATATCCTCCACACAGCACTGCATATCGGTTTCTTGTTCATGAATCCAAGATTCCTGATATTCAAAAGAATACCATTATGGAATCAAGAAATGCCTCATTTTTTGAGACGATGTTTCCCTGTAATCCAGGAAACCAACAACCTATGACGTCTAAACGATCTCATGAGTCTGTAGATGACGATAATGAGAGTGACGAAAGTAAAGACGAAAATGTGGGGGTAGTGAGAAGGAGCAAAAGACAACGAACGGAGAAATCCTATGGGTCTGATTTTATGACCTATTTGCTCGAAGAAGGTGACCCAAAAACTTATAAGGAGGCGGTTACCTCACCTGATGGGCCTATGTGGAAAGAGGCCATCAACAATGAAGTTGATTCAATTATGCAAAATCATACTTGGGAATTAGTGGACTTGCCAACTGGTTGCAAACCATTAGGTAGCAAGTGGGTTTTCAAGAAGAAGTTGAAAACTGATGGCACTATTGATAAGTATAAGGCCAGACTTGTAATTAAAGGATACAAGCAACAAAAAGGCCTTGATTACTTTGATACATATTCTCCTGTAACGAGAATAACGTCCATAAGGATGATGTTTGCTATTGCTGCAATGCGTAATCTAACTGTACATCAAATGGATGTGAAAACAGCTTTCCTAAATGGAGACATAGATGAAGAAATCTATATGGAACAACCTGAAGGGTTTGTTGTCCCAGGACAAGAAAGGAAAGTGTGTAGATTGGTGAAATCATTGTATGGTTTGAAACAAGCGCCTATGAAATGGCATGAAAAATTTGATGAGGTCGTGCTGGCCAATGGTTTCAAAATCAATGAATGTGATAGCTGTGCCTATTACAAGGATAACGAGAACAGCTATGTCAAGGAGAATGACAATGGCTATGTCATGATGACACTATATGTAGATGATCTACTTATTGCTGGAAGCAATGATAAAGTTATCAAATCTACAAAGGACATGTTGAAATCAAGGTTCGACATGAAAGATATGGGACTAGCAAATGTAATTCTGGGAATTCAAATTTCTAGAACATCAGAGGGTCTCGCATTAAGTCAACCACATTATGTTGACAAGATCCTTGAGAAGTTTCTTAAGGATGACTTTGAGAAAGCTAGGACACCTGTGGATATGACTTTGCACCTATCCAAGAACAAAGGTGTAGCTGTTTCCTAATTGGAATACTCGAGGATAATTGGTAGTCTGATGTACCTCATGAGTTGTACAAGACCAGACATTGCATACTCAATTAGCAAGTTGAGTAGGTTTACGAGTAATCCGGGAGCTGATCACTGGAAAGCGATTATAAGGGTACTAAGGTACTTGAGGGGAACTCGAGACTATGGACTGCACTATGGTAGATATCCAGCAGTATTAGAAGGATATACTGACGCAAATTGGATATCTAGCAAGAAAGCACTTAAGTCTACGAGTGGCTATGTGTTTACATTAGCTGGAGCGGCAATATCATGGAAATCCTCAAAACAAACGGTGATAACTCATTCCACGATGGAAGCTGAGTTTGTGGCACTAGATAAATGCGCTGAAGAGGCTGAATATCTACGTCAATTTTTGGAGGATATTCCAAGATGGCCAAAGCCTGTAACTGCAATAGGGATTCACTGTGATAGTCAATCCGCTATTGGCAGAGCACAGAGCACGATGTATAATGGAAAGTCTCGTCATATACGACGACGACACAGTTCCATTAGACAATTGATCTCAACCGGAATTATCACTATTGACTATATACCGTCAAAGGATAATATCGCGGATCCACTAACCAAAGGGTTATCAAGAGAAGTGGTTGAGAAATCATCGAGAGGGATGGGCCTTAAGCCTATTGCTTAACGGCATCATGGTGGACACCCAACCATTGCTGACTGGAGATCCCAAGAACTTGGTTCAATGGGACAACTAAATCATGATGACCAAATCACTGTGGGGGTAACCCCTGGCCTGTTCCTATGATGAGGAAACAGTGAGACCCGTAAGGTACGAGGTTAAGCTTTGAGCCTTTAATGATCTTTGATGAATACATGGAGCTCAGGAGTGAACGCATGGAATTCAGTTGAGTAAACGCGGGTTACTCTATAAGATAAAGATCACCTATGTGGGAGAGAAGTGGGGCCGCTTCAAAGGAGAATTGCGAGGCACAATTCTTTAGAAACTTCTGCAGAACCAGGACGATGTTCCATGGCCAAAATGGACATACTCATGAGAGTTGAACGAGTCAGAAATGATATAGTGATAAGTATATCATCGTTTACATAAACGGTCGAACAGTTCAAGGACAAGCACGTCTACTGTCTACCAGTAAAGTCGGTATGCTTACTCGAGCGAAGGTTCAAGGAGCATTCTCTACCTATCGTATGCTATATCTGATCGAAGAAACTATCACCAAGTCAAGCTCCGTATCTGTCTGTCTGTCTGTCTGGTGTGTGCTACTAAGATCACCAATCTCACCTGTTATGGATAAAAAACTAAGGTTATTATTTGCTGTATTTATTACTAAGATTCGGGAGCTCAAGGCCTTTAATGGCTGCTCTCGTGTTTCGTAGCTCAAATCTGCCTTTACGAGATGCCTACGTATCTCTGTGAATTAGAGAATCAAGCCAAAAAACGTAGTTCTGATTGGTGGGGGTGAGACCCCTTATATAGATGTGGGAGTCCTTGAATTGGACTTGGTATAGGAGACTTGGTGGACAAGCCTCTGAATTAGGATAGACTTAGGAGTCCTAGGAAGTAGGAAGCTGATTCCTTATCCTTTTAGGTCCCCTTGAGGCTAATCTATAAGGATTTATATCCTTATCGGGACTCTTCTCAATAGCTGATTTTTCCCTTATTAATTAATTACGAAATTAATTAATAATTAGGGCTTTTGGGCCTTTTTTATTCCATCAGGCCTGATCTGGTCCATCAGGCTTAACCTTTCTGGTCTGAGTTTCATATATCTTTTTATTGGGCCTAGCAGCCCACAACTTGTACAATTAATGCAGTATTTAATTATACAATCATAATTTATTTATCCCTATCATTTGCCCCCCAACTTTTGGGAAACATTGAATAGGTTTCGCAGAAGTTAAGTCTATTTGTTCCCTTACAGGGTTTCGTTTTTCCGTAAAGTGTGGAGCGACCTACACGTTTACAACGAATTTTTCCTTTTATTTAGGAATTATTTTGATTTCCAGGAATTTTTCCCTTATTTCCGGGATTTTTCCCTAATTTCTGGATTTTTCCCTAATTTTTCTGGGATTTTTCCTTATTTTTCTGGGATTTATCCTTAATTTCTGGATTTTTCCCTTAATTTCTGGATTTTTCCCTTAATTTCTGGGATTTATCCTTAACTTCTGGGATTTATCCGTAATTTTCTGGATTTATCCGTAATTTTCTGGATTTATCCGCAATTTTCTGGATTTATCCGTAATTTTCTGGATTTATCCGCAATTTTCTGGATTTATCCGTAATTTTCTGGATTTATCCGTAATTTTCTGGATTTATCCGTAATTTTCTGGATTTATCCGCAATTTTCTGGATTTATCCGTAATTTTCTGGATTTATCCACAATTTTCTGGATTTATCCGTAATTTCTGGTTTAAAATGCATACAAAATTGATTAGGATGCAGAAGAAATTGATCAGGATTCAGCCAAATCGATCAGAATTCCTGCTCGATTTCGATCAGGATCCTGATCGAATTAACTCAGGATCTTACACTCTGGTCGACAGGATTCCTGATCGATTTCGATCAGGGCTCTGATCGAATTGATCTTCAAAGTGACACCCTAGTCGACGACTGTTACACGTGCTTAATCGATCAGGATTCCTGATCGATTTCGATCAGGACTCTGATCGAATTAAGCGATTTTCTATCATTCTGATCGAATGGAATATCGATCAGGATTTTCTTTTGTGTCGATCAGGACTCTGATCGATCTTAGGGGATTTCTTCCCTCCTGTTCGAATAATATATCGACCAGGATTCTCTTTGGTATCGATCAGGACTCTGATCGATCTTAGGGGATTTCTTCCCTTCTGTTCGAATAATATATCGACCAGGATTCTCTTTTGTATCGATCAGGACTCTGATCGGATTTAGGGGATTTCTTCCCTTCTGTTCGAATAATATATCGACCAGGATTCTCTTTTGTATCGATCAGGACTCTGATCGGATTTAGGGGATTTCTTCCCTTCTGTTCGAATAATATATCGACCAGGATTCTCTTTTGTATCGATCAGGACTCTGATCGGATTTAGGGGATTTCTTCCCTTCTGTTCGAATAATATATCGACCAGGATTCTCTTTTGTATCGATCAGGACTCTGATCGGATTTAGGGGATTTCTTCCCTCCTGTTCGAATAATATATCGACCAGGATTCTGATCGATCCAGTTTAAAACTCTGGTCGATTTTTGACCATTCATTTTCCATATGAGCTTCTAGATTATTCCTGATATTTCTAGTATACGGGCTTTTAGGTTGGGCCTGGCTAAATGGGCCTAAAAACGCCTCGTATTCCGAGCTTTTCGCCTATATAAGTGTAGTGTGAAGTGAGAATCCTCACTTCACTTCTCATTTCTCATTTTCTTCTACAAACTTCTCTAGAGTTCTCCCTTTGAGTAGGCGATTTCCGGCGAGCACACAGCCACCGTAGCTCCACCATTCTCAAGTATTTCTGGGTTTCAAGCTTTTAAACGAAGTATATCAATGGCGGACCGCGACTTGGCTCGTTTGCAGAAGATGAATGTCTCTAAGAGAGGTACAAACATTCAAATTCAATCTCCATATACTTCTCTCATTGACATGATTAACTCGAGAGGTGATGAATATCCTTCTCTATCTGAGTTAGATTCGTATAATCATGGTAACACTTTTCATGAGTTAGACGGTAGAATAGAGTCTATGAACACCCTGTACAGACTTCCACCCCACCTTAGGATCACTCCAGCCGCCCCTGGGGATAGGACTTGTAATTGGGAGGGGGATACCCTGTTCATTTATCGAGGAGCCCTGACCGCAGGTCTTAGGTTCCCATTCCACGAATTTATTCCTCGTTTATTAGCCGATGTACAAATCAACCCTTGTCAACTCCCTCCTAACGCCTGGAGGAATATTATCTGTTTTATGGTCCTTTGTCTCAGGAATAACTTCCCTCTTTCCGTAGCTGTCTTTAGGAAAGTTTTCCAATTCTATAATAGCTCCATGAGTCAACCGGGATGGGTTTTAATTCGCCAACGACCCAAAGTTCCCCATATCTTTGATAGTAACTCTATAGTCGAGAACAACCCTAAATGGAGGGATGAGTTTGTGAGGCTGACCTGGGCTGGGGGTGATTGGGCCACACTCTTCCGTAGGCCATTTTGCAAGGTATCAGATGGTAGTCCTGGTAGTATCAGATTGACTGATGAGGAGGAGGTGGCCTACCAGGCCTTAATTTCAGATGATGGGAAAACGGATACCTGGACCCTTTTAGAGGAGTTTTCCTTGAAGAAAGTTGGTCTCTCCCAGGCCAGTGATAAGGGTAAATTTATACCTGCGTAATTATTTTTCCTTCTCTTTAATCGCACTTTTTCTTTTTTTCTGGATTTTAATGTTCCTTCTACTTTTCCTTTCAGCTTGCGAGGCCATCAATAATGTTAACAGGCCTAAGGAGGGGGAGTCAGGCCGTCAGAAAAGGGCCAAGCTAAACAGGGACCCTAGGAGCAAACCTGACGGTCCTTCTTTTCTTAAGCCCCACGTCCCGGTGGTCGAGCTGGGGGACGATGTGGATCCTCCACTTAAGGCACATTCCTTCAGGCCTAACTGGGGCTTCAGGAGGAGCGATACGGTGGTTGGATCCACCAAACACGCTAAAGATTGGTCTTATCACTCCGTCACTCCCCATGACTTTACTGACATTGTTACGGGGAGTGATATTGAGACTATTGAGCTTCTGGGTTCTCAAGCCCAAGCTGCGGTAATTTTCTTTCTCTCCTTCTTTGAATCCCAACTTTCTTGTATTCCAACGAACTTGTGCTAACTCATACATATTTCTGTGCAGAGTAACACCTACTTCCAGGCGGCCCTCCATCAGACTAGGTCCTGGAAGGGTAACTCAGATGGGTTTGAGAAAGAGATGAAGAAATGGGAGGAGAGAGCCAAGGTCCTGGAGAAGAAGCTGGACACGAAGAAAGAGGAGCTGGCTCAGGCTCATTCCGAGCTGGTGAAACTTAGGAGCGATAAGGATAAGCTCATCGATGACTACATGGATTCTGACAAGTTTAAGAATCTCATGGAGATTCATGATGAGGGTCTTTATTCCCTACAGTTTACTCAGGGATGGGATGCGGCCGTGAAGGCTGTTTCTGAGAAGTACCCGGGCTTAGTCGACCCTAAGGACTTTATAAGTCCTGAGCAGGCTGAGTCAGAGGACAGCATAGACGTCCTCTTCGACTCTCCTCAGCCAGATGATCGCATCTTGGATCCTAACACTGCTTCTCCTCCCGCTTCTCCTGCGAAGGACGCTGAAGGCGCTGATAAGGAGAAAGAGAATGAAGGCTCCCGCATGGAGGAGTAGTTTTTCTATTTTGTAATTTTATCCTTAATTTATGTCTGGACTTTTGTTTGTATTAAAACTTATTACCCTGCGGGGCTATGCTACTTTCCTTATTTGCATTCTCTCCTTCATTTTTCCGATACTTTAATATTCAAACTTGGCTTAATGGGCCACACAAGTATTATCACAACTCAAACATCCATAGGTTGAAATAATTTTGAACCCTTCAATTTCAAGTCTGGTTTTCCAAAACCTTACATAATATGGGTTCGACCCTGATCTATAATAGCTAAAAAAGAAAAATACTATGCAAACAAAGCTTCAAGGTGCTTTTAAACCTACTTGTCATAATGACAAGTGAGAATCGTACTTCGACCATCTTACACGTAGTAAACCTTCAGGTTTTGTGCGTGCCAGGTTCTCGGGACTTCAAAACCATCCATAGTCTCCAGCTTGTAGGTTCCTCTACCCTGAACGCTCTTGACTCTATACGGCCCTTCCCAATTTGGGGTAAGCTTTCCTTTCTGTCCGACACCAGAAGCCTCTATTTTTCTCAAGACTAGGTCACCTTGTTTGAAAAACCTCTCTTTAACCCTTAGGTTATAGTAGAATGAAGCCTTTTTCTGATATTCTACTATCTTTGCGTGTGCTTTATCTCGCACTTCATCGATTAAATCCAGGGCTAACTTCTGCCCTTCCTCATTTTCTTTTTCATCAAAAGCCTGAATCCTTGGAGAGGAATGTGATATCTCCACGGGAACTACTGCTTCTGCCCCATATGCCAACATGAAAGGAGTTGCATTTGTCGTGACTCTACAGGTAGTTCTATAGGCCCATAATATGGGAAGTATCTCATCCACCCAATTATTTCTTGACTTTTCGATTCTCTTCTTTAGTCCATCCAGGATTATCCGATTTGCTACCTCCGCTTGCCCATTGGCTTGCGGGTGAGCCACAGAGGTGAACCGTAACTCAATTTCATTTTCTCCGCAATACTTCTTGAATTCCTCGTTGTTGAATTGTGTTCCATTGTCAGTGACGAGGATACGGGGAATTCCATATCGACACATAATGTTTTCCCACAGGAATTGTGCAACCTGTTTAGTTGTGATTTTGGCCAAGGGCTTGGCTTCAATCCACTTAGTGAAATAATCAATGGCTACAATCAGAAACTTCCTTTGTGCTGTGGCCGTAGGAAAAGGCCCTAGAATATCCATCCCCCACATAGCAAAGGGAATAGGTGAGTTGATGGAGGTCAGCATCTCGGGGGGTTGTCTGGCCACTGGTGCATGTTTCTGACAGCGATCACACTTCTTTACATATTCTTTGGCATCAGCCATCATTTCTGGCCAATAGAAGCCTAAACGGGTTATCTTATGAGCCAAGGCCCTGCCCCCCAAGTGTTGTCCACAAATACCTTCATGTACTTCTTCAAGAGCCAAGCGTGCCTCATCGGGCCTGAGACACCTCAAGTAGGGAACCACGAAAGATCTTTTGTAAAGAATCCCATCTATCAAAGAGTACCTTAGTGCCCGAACAGTTAACTTCCGTGCTTCAGTTGCATCATTTGGCAACCAACCGGTCTGAATGTGAGCCTTGATGGGATCAATCCATGACGTCCCCAAGCCTACGGGAGCCACAAGCTTAACATCTATGCTTCGTGTCTTCAAAACACGGAAGTACACACTCCCTGAACTCTCTTCAATCTCAGATGAAGCAAATTTTGATAGCGCATCTGCTTTAGCATTTTCTTCCCTTGGAATGTGTTCAACATGGCATTCATTAAATTGGGTCATCACAGCCCTTACTAGGCGAGCATACTTAGCCATCGTATCATCTCTTGCCTCAAATTCTCCCTTTACCTGGGATATGATCAGCTTCGAGTCTCCACGGACCTTTAAGTTTTTGACTCTAAGTGTCCCAGCTAGACCAAGGCCAGCAATCAGGGCTTCATACTCTGCCTCATTGTTTGTGGTTGGGAAGTCTAGCTTCATGGCATACTCAATTAAGAATCCATCAGGGCTTTGCAAAACCAACCCTGCTCCACTGGAATTTGTTTTTGATGCTCCATCAAAATAGAGAACCCAATATTCTTTCTCCTTGTCCCCATTGTCGACTCCCTTGTCTTGAGGTATGGTATCTTCCTGCCCCCCGACTTCTTGGTTGGGTATGGTACATTCCACCACGAAGTCAGCTAGTGCCTGGGCTTTTATGGCCGTACGTGGCTTATACTTGAGATCGAACTCTCCCAACTCTATTGCCCACTTAATCAGTCTCCCACTTGCCTTGGGACTGTGAATGATATTTCTCAGTGGCTGATTTGTTAGCACTTCAATTTGGTGAGCTTGAAAATAAGGACGCAGCTTTCTTGAAGCCATTACCAAGGCTAAAGCGAATTTCTCAATGGCTGAATAATTCAACTCAGCACCATGCAAAATTTTGCTGACATAGTATACGGGTTTCTGAACTTTCAGTTCCTCCTTAACCAACACCGCGCTCAAGGCGCTTTCTGAAACAGCCAAGTACAAGAATAAAACTTCACTCAGAACTGGCTTGGCCAACAACGGGGCCTGGCCCATATACTTCTTTAACTCTTCAAATGCCTTCTGATTTTCCTCACTCCATACAAAGTCTTTAATGTTCTTTAATGACTTGAAGAATGACAAGCACTTGTCTCCTGACTTGGAGATGAATCGTCCTAGCGCAGCAACCCTTCCTGTGAGTTTTTGAACATCCTTGACAGTTTTTGGGGGTTCCATGTCCAGGATTGCCTTTATTTTATCGGGGTTAGCCTCAATTCCCCTCTTTGAGACCATCAATCCCAAGAATTTTCCAGATCCTACTCCGAAAGCACACTTCGTGGGATTCAACATCATCTTGTGGTACCTCAGGACCTCAAAAGCTTCCCTCAAATGGGTTATATGATCAGTCTTTACTAGACTCTTGACTAGCATGTCATCAACATAGACTTCCATAGTCTTCCCAATAAGATCCTTAAAAATTTTATTCACCAACCTTTGATAGGTGGCTCCTGCATTCTTGAGACCAAACGCCATAACAAGATAACAATAAACACCAAAGTCAGTGATAAATGATACCTTTGGAATGTCATCCTTATGCATTTTGATCTGGTTGTATCCGCTAAACCCATCCATGAAACTCAGCATCTCATGTCCAGCGGTGGCATCAATCAAAGTATCAATTCTAGGCAGCGGAAAACAGTCTTTGGGGCATGCATCATTCAGATCGGTGAAGTCTATACACATCCTCCACTTTCCATTAGCCTTCTTCACCATTACAGGGTTTGCTAACCACTCCGGAAATTGAATCTCCTCAATGAAACCAGCCTCTAAGAGCTTTTCCACTTCCTGCTTTATAGCCTCTTGTCTTTCCGGGGCAAAATTTCTTTTCTTTTGTTTCACTGTCTTCCGACTTGGATCCACGTTTAGCTTGTGAGTAATTAACTCCGGGTCTATGCCTGGCATATCAGCTGCTGACCATGCAAACACATCACTATTTTCTTGCAAAAATTTCACTAACTTCCCTCTAAGGGGCTCCTCTAATGTGGCTCCAATGAAAGTCATCCTCTCAGGATTCTTGGGATCTAAAGGAACCGAAACCAACTCTTCTGCTGGCCTTCCTCTATTCTCATCATTTTCTCGAACATCCATATCTTCAATAGGAAGAACCTGCCCCCCGACTCCATCTGCCCTCAAAGAGGCCACATAACAGCTTCTAGCCATTTTTTGATCTCCTCTCTCTTCTCCAATCCCGTTTCGGGTGGGAAACTTCATGACTGAATGGTAGGAAGAGGGGACTGCCTTGAAGGCATGTATCCCTGTTCTCCCCATGATAGCATTATAAGTTGAACTAGCCTTTACCACTACGAAATCCAGCATCTGCGTTGCTTGCCTTGGCTCCGTACCTATGGTGGTTGGCAACTTGATTATCCCTTCCACAGGACATTCTACTCCAGCAAATCCATATATCGGCATGTCGGTTGGTGTTAACTGGGAGTCGTTATACCCCATCCTTAGAAAGGTGTCGTGGAGCAAGATATCCACAGAAGCACCATTATCCACAAGGACCCTCTTAACCGGGCTATTTCCTATTATTGGTGTTATGACCAGCGGGTCGTCATGGGGAAACTTCACACCCTCTAGGTCGGAATCATCAAAAGCCAATGTTACTTCTGTCCTGGCCCTCTTCGGGGCTTCTCCAACAATATGCATAACCTCTCTAGTATATGCCTTTCTGGAATTTTTGGACAATCCAGCAGCAGTTGGACCTCCAAAGATCGTGTTTATCACAGGCCCTTGAGGTCTCGGCCCTCCATAAATGGTGTTTATAACTGGTCCTCTAGGTTGGGGATTCCGCCCCTGATCATCTTGGTCCCTCCTACGATCTTCAAAGTTCTTCCTTCCATTATTATTTCTGTCCCCTCCATCTCCAGTATACTTATTCAATCTTCCTTTTCGAATCAAAAACTCAATTTCATCTTTCAATTGCCTACACTCATCGGTGTCATGGCCAACATCTTTGTGAAACCTGCAATACTTGCCCCTATCTAGCTTGGCGGGATCAGCCTTCAAGGGCTTAGGCCAGCGAATATCTCTATCTTTCTCAATCTCCATCAAAATCTGACTTCTGGGAGCATTCAGCTTAGCGTATTCAGTGAACTTTTGCCCAGGTCCTCCCTTCTTGGGGGTTGAATCAGGGTTTTGTTCGGTTCTAGGATACTTGTCCTTAGCGATATACTCCAAATCAGTTTTTCGTTTCTTGCCTCCAGTGGGCTCATTACTTACTACGGTCTTCCTCATACTTTCTTCAACCTTGATATACTTCCCTGCCCTCTCTTGGAGCTGCAACATGCTCTCAGGGGGTCGTTTGGCCAAAGACATCTTAAAAAACTCATCCCTAGTTCCTTGTTGCAGTGCTATCATGGCTACCTTATCATCAAGGTCTGGGACTTTTAAAGCCTCCTTTGTAAAACGATTCAGGTAATCTCTTAAGGATTCCTTAGCTCCTTGCACAAGACTCATAAGAGATGCTGAACTTTTCTCATGGACTCTTCCACTGATGAATTGCTTAATAAAAGCCTGACTTAGTTCTCTGAATGATCCAATAGAATTTGGGGGTAGGCGACTGTACCATCTTTGAGCCATACCCGACAGGGTTTGAGGGAAGGCCCGACATTTTATAGCATCATTCACGGGTTGCAGCAGCAGTGCATTAGAGAATGTCCTAACATGATTAGCGGGGTCTCCCGTGCCATCATAGGCTTTGATAGTGGGCATCTTGAATTTTCTCGAGATATGGGCATTCATTATCTCTTCTGTGAAGGGTGGAGTTGGATCATCAGGATCTCCAAGGGGAAGGAGATTGCTTGGATCAGTTCTTGGGACAGCAGCCCTTCTTCTTACCGGACCATCCAGGTCTATGATAGGAGGAGGATTTCTCCCCCTAGGAGGTATGTGGGATCTGGTGGCTTGGTGAGCCTCCAAATCACGTCTCAGCCTTTGGATTTCAGCCTCATGAGCCCTGATCTTTTCCTGCACTTCTTGGGGATTCGCCCCTGGGGTGCTTTGGGGGCGTTGCCTTCCATCGGCCATTGGCTCTTTTCCAGGACGCCTCCTTCTCGGGGCCACTTCATCATCCGAAGATTCGGAGTCTCTCTCAGTGTATGGACCAGAAAATTCCCGATCCTCAGGGATAGGATCCAAACCTCGTATATAGGGGGGCGACCGCCCTCGTGCTTCGCTTCGCCCAGCATATCCACTTCCTCCAACCTCAGGGTGAAGGGGCATCCCATAAGGGGGGTTAGTAGTAACAATAGTTGAATATTCATACCCGACGGGTCGAGAATTCACAGGTATATGTATTTGTTGAACTTGAGGATTCGTACCTTGAATAATCGGGGGAGTTGTCCCTTGTGGCTGAGGATGAGTTGCCCCTGTCTGGGCTTCCCCCTGAGTAGATGCATAAGTTAAATGGGGAGGAACCTCCACGGTTGATGAAATCACCTGGGTTGTCCCTGATGGTGTTCCCTCCTCCAGAGTGCTGGTTGTTCTCCGTGTTCTCGCCATGGTTGTTGTTGCGTTTTTCCCACAGACGGCGCCAAATGTTATGGATAAAAAACTAAGGTTATTATTTGCTGTATTTATTACTAAGATTCGGGAGCTCAAGGCCTTTAATGGCTGCTCTCGTGTTTCGTAGCTCAAATCTGCCTTTACGAGATGCCTACGTATCTCTGTGAATTAGAGAATCAAGCCAAAAAACGTAGTTCTGATTGGTGGGGGTGAGACCCCTTATATAGATGTGGGAGTCCTTGAATTGGACTTGGTATAGGAGACTTGGTGGACAAGCCTCTGAATTAGGATAGACTTAGGAGTCCTAGGAAGTAGGAAGCTGATTCCTTATCCTTTTAGGTCCCCTTGAGGCTAATCTATAAGGATTTATATCCTTATCGGGACTCTTCTCAATAGCTGATTTTTCCCTTATTAATTAATTACGAAATTAATTAATAATTAGGGCTTTTGGGCCTTTTTTATTCCATCAGGCCTGATCTGGTCCATCAGGCTTAACCTTTCTGGTCTGAGTTTCATATATCTTTTTATTGGGCCTAGCAGCCCACAACTTGTACAATTAATGCAGTATTTAATTATACAATCATAATTTATTTATCCCTATCATCACCCATGTGGGGGATTGTTGGAAAATATGGGTATAAGTCCCATATTGGTAAGTCATATTTTTGAGCATTATGAATAAAAGATGTGTGAGATATGATGATATTCTCTTAATAATGGAAATTATTATTTTCCATTAGAATTTGGCTCAAATATTATGGCATAAATTAATTTGATTTTGTTTCAGATTAATTGATATGGTGTATGTCTTGATATATTTAATCTGATTCTGTTTCAGATTATTTATGGAATAGAGTAGCTTGCAAGTATTACACCGATTCCATAATTAATGATATTTAATTATGGAAAAGAGTAGCGCACAAGTCTATCTACACCTATATAAACACCTCTACGGCGTTAGGGTTAGACACACCAAAAAACATATTCGCCTCTAAACACAAATCTCTCTCTCTCGGTGATAGTTTCGTGCCCGTTCAAGCTCGCTGAAGGTGCTCGTTATCCGTAACGCCGCCGCTACCTCGTTTTATCCTGGGAGGCTATCGACTCGCACATACGGTGAGAGGCGAAATAGCTTTAAGGAGACAGTTTCAACTGGACTCGAGGATCTCTCTTTTGTTTATATCTTTTCTTCCTCCGTTTGATTTCGTTTACTCACGCACACACTTGTTTGATTATTTGTATTAATCGCAGATTGTTTTCACAATCATAATGCAGGTGATATATCAGTGCTCTTTATTCTTCACTGTATATGGGGGTAAAGTAGAGATAAAGATTGTTCTCCAAATATAGTGAAACTGCATGTTTTTATGTTATATAAGACCACGATTTCTCAAGTCTATATGATCCTTTCCAAATTATAAACCTTTTAAATAGATCGATATGCGTAACAACATCATATGCAAGACCATTGCCACTGCAAAATTATATAAAGATAGCAAACACTCGGTTGATAAGTCCCAGAAAAATAGTAAAGACAGTTGAACTTCTGCTAAACTTGACACTTCTTTTTACTGATGTAGATTAGATATAGTTTCACATTATGTTGACTCCTTTGAGGTTCTATGTCATTGTTATCGTGGTAGGATCCCCCAGTGGATGCAGCAAATGGCAAGTGTTTATCTTATTCAAGTCAGTCCACTTTCTGGTAGAGGTCCCCTCTCAAAACTCATGGCCTAAAAAAAAGCATGCAAGAGAATCTAGCAAACTGTAAGCACAGTACGCCATAAAATTAATAAGATCTTATGATATATTTGGCAAATTCTAAATTTTAATTATGTTTAAAGGATAGCAGCTCTTAATGATTTCGGTATGCTTATAAAGAAAACCTGTTCTGTAACAGTTAAGATAAACAAAAACACGCATTTCCTGTAAAAAAAAATAGATCTATATTACTTATGACATCAAATGTTAGCAAAACCAATGAAAAAACAAATCAGTTATCATGATATTATTCTCACTGTGTCATTAAGGAACCTCATGCCTAAAAGCATTTACTTTTCTTTTTCTGAATGAGATTTACTACAATAGCATCCTACTATGAGAGCTTAGGAATTTGTCAACTAATTTCTCGTCAGTTAGATGTCAGCTAATGTATTTGTAGCCAAGCATGAGGGACAGACAGAATAAGGCACATCCATGTTGTAGAACCATCATATGCAAATTACATAATCCTTGTAATACTCCAAAGGTCATGTATAACATCACTAATGATCCTTCCATTACATGTTCCTCACAGAGATGGATTTTGATGCAAACTACACTAAATACATGGATTTTGACATGTGATGGGAGTTTCTGAATTAAATCGCACATTTCTATATAAATCGCTTGGGAAGAGCTATAAAAACTGAACATAAACAGAAGCCAAAGAAATCAATGGCTTTAAAACTAATTGTTGAAAAAACTTAGAGAAAAAAGACAACTACATTTTGTTTGCAGAGAACTTGTACTGCTATATTTCTTGTTATTTTTTTTCTTCTTCTAAAACTCAAGGTAAACTAGCCATTATATAGGCTTTACAAACATATTAAAACTAACTATTACTAAAACTAACCACTACTAATTAATGGGTAAATTACATTTCCATAATTTACTCCATAACTCCACTACCCCACTACTAAACAATTCTAAAATAATATTTTTCTCTAATAATTAATCTATTGCTAAATATCTAATAATTAAATAAACAAATAATTAATAACTAAATTTAAGATTATTCCAACATTCACCCCATAATCTTAAATTTACGAAGCACTTTCTCTTCGCCTGCGATGCACTTCTCACTACCATCAATTTTGATACACTATTTCATCAAAAACACTTTGGAGCACTTTCTCTCCAAAAACACTTTGGAGCACTTTCTCTCCACAACTCTAAAAAAGTGGTTCTCCCTCGATCAATTATGCCAACCTTTCTTCATCATTCTGAAATCTACAATTTTTTGACAGATGCCCATATTTTTTGCATTTGTAGATGCCATGGAAAATATTAAGGATAATATATATATGTATATGTGTATTTTTATAAGAGTTTTATAAGCCCTGGATCATATGGCTCTGATGCCATGTTGAAAAAACTTAGAGAAAAAAGACACCTACATTTTTTTGCAGAAAACTTGTATTGCTATATTTCTTGTTATTTCTTTTCTTCTTCTAAAACTCAAGGTAAACTAGTCATTATATAGGCTTTACAAACATATTAAAACTAACTATTACTAAAACTAACCACTACTAATTAATGGATAAATTACATGTCCATAATTTACTACATAACTCCACTACCCCACTACTAAACAATTCTAAAATAATATTTTTCTCTAATAATTAATCTATTGCTAAATATCTAATAATTAAATAAACAAATAATTAATAACTAAATTTAAGATTATTCCAACACTAATGACCAGATGCATTCTTTGTAAAAAAATATGAAAAGGAGAGATTTCTGATGCATCTGCAAAATGGAGAAATAGTGTCCACTTGAGAGGAAAAGACATACACCTACCTATTGTGCACATTTGCACTTTAAGCTTAGAAATTCTTATCTTTTTTTAAATGGATGGCATTAACATAATATCAGTCACTTAGTTTCAAACGGTAATGAAATAGTTGAAACAACATCTATTGTCGATTTTCAGGTTTGGTACTGATTCCCAGATGTGAAACCATGACCTTCCATTTTCCCGATATGTATAACGATGTTAAAAAATGCTCAATTTAAATGTGTCGAGAAATTGGTACTCTTCTCATTTAGAATAATTCCTGCGCATGCAAAATCCCAGGATATGTCAAGGTCATCTTAGCAGACTGGAAGCAATATATTAATCTGCAGTAGCATAAAAGAGTAAGTATGGTACAAGATCTGCTTAATTAAAATCAAAGACCATAAAAATTTAAAAGTGAAAAGGTAAACTGGTGTTCATCCTAGCTAGTTACCAACTTATAATTTAGCTTGGTTGACAATCAAAATCTTGCATTAGCTATATGTTAACTGATGTCTGATATGGCTCTGTTAATAGTTAAGTTGCAGAGTCTTGTGTCGATAGCTGTTAAGTCTTTAACGTAGAACAAAATAAGATTGAGTTCAATTGATATGGACAACAAAGGAATTCATTTCAAGTAACGATATGTTATCGACCTTTTGCTCCAACTACAGCCACTCAGCCAGTTTTGCTTATCGAATCCACTAGTTCAGATATCACAACATCTTGTGTTCTAAGGAATATTGTAGGTGCATACATACGTGGCTAACTTCTACATGGCTTAGCAAACGTGTTGCTACACATACCTTTCAATTCTTAAATTGATCAAAAGGAACTGCAGAACTCGCAAGCTGCTGAAGCATGATATGATAATACATACATCAAGAACAATGACAATTTGATGATGCCTCAGAAAGCATATCTCTAAAGAATTGATCACCTGAGCATATGTAAAGAATATTACTACCCTCCCAATTTATTACTACATTTTTTTGCATCATATAATTGTCTTGCACATTCCAGGAATGCTATTTGAGTTTGAAATTTAGGCTTGCGATAGTTTTGATTAAAATAGAAATTTGAATTTGGTAAACGCTAAAGGATCTTTTTTTAAGGCACATTATCTATGTCACAAAATAGTGTGAATCGACACTCAATTCTTTCAATGATATGTCAATTAGATTAGCAAGGCATTTGTGATTATGTACGCTCAATCTAATTACTCAAGCATTTTATTGAAGAATGTGTTTATTATACCAGATAACAAATGCAGAATATAATGCATGGTAATCATAAGGTCCTGCAAGAATATGCAATCTATCTAAATTGACAGTTTTTGCATGTCAATCCACTGATTTGCAACTTGTTATATTCCTTGTAGATTTTCACTATCAAACAATGAACTGGTTGTCTGGGAATCCACTCCTATCATTTCACAGCCAATTTTTATCAGATGTACTAAATGACATTGCATTGATCAAGACAGTCTACTCTCTATATATAGTCCCCATCAGAGCTCAAGTTTACACACAATCCTCGCTAAATTCTAAACTTTGCACCTTTCTTCCTTACTAATAAACACTTGTCCGCAAAAACAAATTTATATAATATCAACATCTTTATCTCTGAGAAATGGCCATGGTTACAATGTTAGGTGGCGAATATCCAGTCGTGATATTCAGCAAAAGCTCATGTTGCATGTGTCACAGCATCAAGACATTGATCTCCAATTTTGGTGCAAATCCAACAGTTTACGAGCTGGATGAAATGCCAAATGGGAAGCAAATGGAAAGAGAGCTCAAAGCATTAGGGAGAAAGCCAGTTGTCCCGGTTGTTTTTATAGGGAAAGAGCTAATTGGCGGTCCTAATGAGGTGATGAGTCTCCATGTCAAGGGCAAGCTTGTTCCTCTGCTTCTGCAAGCTAAAGCTATATGGCTATAGTCCATAACTTTTCTAATTGTTTATTACTAATAAGATGAGAATGCTCTGGCTAATAGTGTTATTTCACTGTTATATAGGAGTTGCGGCCTTTTTGTAACCAACTGTGAGGACAGTCTCCTTGCATAAAATTTATGTATGACCTATGAAATGAGACCATACAATTATATGTACATGCCTATACTTCTCTTGGTAATTCTGCATGAAACCCGAATGTAAACTGAATAAACAATTACTTACAAGTCATCAGTTGATTAACTGGCTTAATGCATATTCAAGCCTCCCCATATTTTTTAATAACTGGCCCTGGACTTGGCAAAGGTCTACGCCTGTAATTCAAGTTGAGCTGTTGGGGAGCAGCTTGAGCAACTCGTTTAGTTCCTAATCGAGTTCAAAAAAAATTTACAGTTCTTTTATTTTTTCTGTCCGGCTCAATCTGTTTAAAAAAATTCAAGCTCAAACTCAAACTTGTTTAGCTGATATCCGGCCCTACAAAGATCGAATCAATCCTATACTTATAATATTTAATATTTGAACTCATCCATATTTTTTAAATAGATAAAACCCATATTTTCAAGTTACGAAATGATATGGGTGGTAAATGATAAAAATTAACAGAATGAACAGATAGTTGTGGCAAATACAACATTGATCAGAAAGGGAAAACGATAATCTTCAATTGATTTTTCTTACTAGTACATTTTATTGACCAAATTACATTCTGACAAAATCAAAGACTTGATACAAACCACCGAACACACTGATGACAAAAGACTGACATAAACTTGCAATGTTTATACGAAATCAACCGGAAATCTGAATAGACTTAACATCAGGCTTCTTCACACTCTCCTTAGGCACCGTAACAGTCAGAACACCATTCTCCATCCCGGCCTTGACCTCATCAACTTTGGCATTCTCAGGAAGCCTAAACCTCCTCAAAAACTTGCCACTGCTCCTCTCGACGCGATGCCAAGTATCTCCCTTGTCCTCCTGCTCACGCCTCCTCTCTCCGCTTATCTGAAGCACCCGATCATCTTCCACTTCCACCTTGATTTCCTCCTTTTTAAGCCCTGGAACGTCCGCCTTAAACACGTGGGCCTCAGGCGTCTCCTTCCAGTCTATCGTCGCCTTCGCAAACGAAGCCGACTTCTGATTAGACAACTGCTCGAAACTAGAGTTGTTGAATGGAAAGCCCTGGAATGGATCCCAGACGTCGAGAGAGAATGGATCGAATGCGGTGGATGATCGGCGACCGAAGAAGCTCATCGACATTTTCTTGATTAATTGATTTAATTTGAACTCGTACAGATTTTAATTGATTTGTTTGTTATACGAATTTGCTGTTTTATAACTTTTTGGTGATGAGCAGAGAGTGGTGGAGGGATGCCTTTTATAGTGGGTGGTACGGAAGTTGAGATAGAATAGAGATCTCGGAACGACTCTGGAATGTTCCCAATATCTCCACACTTTGTAGAAGGTTCCAGTATGTCCACACTGTCTAGAATGTTCCACATTTCACTCGTCCTGTTTTGGGTTGCTCCCATAATACATTTAGGAGTATCAATCATAATTTTTCACTCATCCTAAATAATACTCCCTCCGTCCCAGCCATTTGTATACAAATGATTTGGACACGGAGGATAAGACATATTAGTAAAATAATATTATTTTTGGTAATTTTGGTAAGATAGTGGGATGAGAGAGAAGGAAAAAATATAATTTAGTGAGAATAAAGTATAAAGTTGGGTAAAGTGGTGGGACCAATCAATATTTAATGGATAAAGTGAATGTAGTGGGAGTAAGTAGTGGATATAGTTGATTTTTATATTATTAAATTTTTACTATTTCTGGTAAGTTTCAAATGTATAAAATTGAATGAGACATCCAAAAAGGAAAGTGTATAGAAATGAATGGGAGAGAGGGAGTAAATACTAATAATAGTGACTAGCTGAATATAACAAGTAGAAGCAGCTTAGTGTAGGAAACAGTTTCTATTGTCAGTAATGTAAGGCTCGTCTCCAAAAATGTATACAACTTCGATTTCCTATTTTAAAGCATATAATATAAAGTGTAGATAGATATATAAACAAGCCAAGTATAGAATTTTGTGACGTAATAGACCAAATAGCAAGGAAGTTTTATCCTATGCTCATTTCCAACTTTAAGAACAATGGTCACTGTCTCTGCAGAGTATTCACTCTGAGTATCCGTATCTTAGTTGTAGCTTGCGCAACTCTTCTATAGATGGGTACAGTATGACATGTATCCATTGAACTTGAGGAACATTAGAGGTGTCAATGCTTCGGAAATATATTCATCAAGAAACAACTAATTGATCAAGATTCATACCAAGTTAGTTGTGCATGAAACCTCAATTCGTACCAAGTACCTTTCCTACTATGAAACCAAAAATAATAATTTATATACTACAATAATTGTACATGTAAATTTACGAGTCATCTAAACATTGGGCTTCCAAAGCCTTCTTTGAAACACATCACTTGCATCAAGCCTGTAAATATTCAATCCCTTGCCATTCCTCATTCATAAAATCTTTCTATCTGGCGACACACTAATCTGCAACTGTTAATCTTTAATTTATATATTTTTTTCAGCAGCCTTTCTCGAGTTTCTTCATCAACTAATACCTCGAGTTGAAAGTAATAATCAAAGTCAAGCACCCCAGTGGCTCTCCATATATCCCCTCTGAATAATTAGCATTAGGTTGAATTATTGGCAGGCCTCTTCCACCATTCCCTTTTCCAACCACTTTGAAAGGGAATGGTAGAAGATGCCAGACAATATTTCAACCCAAATGCTGATTATTCAAAGGGAATAAGGTGAGGTTTTGGGGTGCCCAAGTTTGATTGTTACTTTCAACCCTAGACATTTGTTGATGTAGAAACTCAAGGAAGGCTGTTGTAAAAAACTACATATAAAGTAAAGATTTTCAGCAGATGTACTTTGATCGGAAACCATTAGTCTCACTGTCAATGAAAGCTTCAATTTAAGAATTTGAGCTGCCCGCAATGATTGGATGTAGTTGTTGTTCCCAAGTAGAAGCCACAGCTGAGGAAGCCGTGTTACTAAAAAGCTCTCTTCTTCATTAAACTGCATTTTATCTGCATTAACCACCTCTTTGTAAATTGAGTGGCAAGATCGACGGAGAGTCTTGACTATCCCGTAGCAGCATCTCGCATAACAATCACCACCTCGTCTTTAGATGAAGGCCGAGAACTTTGAATAGAGAGTTTTGACTTTGGAAAAAGGGATTGGTTGGTTTTCAGATAAACAGGGGGCATCGTCATTATCCGAAATCAGAACTAATAAAAACAAGTCGTTGAGTAGAAAATTGTTTAGTAAGCACAATGTTTGAGGAAAATTGTCTATACATGCGCGAGCACACACATTATTTACATATATATAGAAATTCCTCCTTAAGATCATCAGGATCCAAGATATTGTGGCAGATTGAAACTGATCAACTGAAGAATACAGATGAATATGTATAGTGAATCCTAAAGATTTGATGATCTTTTTATTGTCTTGACTCTTGATGATCATATCTCTCAATGGTTGAGATGAGAAACTCATTGGTTACACATAATATAACAACATCCTTTTTTATGTACAGGCTTAAAGAACCAGATTCAGATTCATGTTTCATCGCCAGTAAGCACTCCTAGCTAACAAAATCAATTGGTTTCTTGAACAGACTCTTACTATCCCATCATATCAACTAGAAAAAAAGATATGTACTATGTACAAGGTATACCTAATAAACTAAAACAAGGTTGTATAATACAGAATTAAAAAGAAACCTGGTGGGAAAAGCCTCTAATCTCCTCCAGACTGGCACAACAAGTTCAGAAGGCACCAGCAAACCTGCAATCAAATACTTGTGTATTCAGGGCCTGATGCTGCAAGAGCTGGACAAATGCAAGAGCTGGAGATGGGTTAGTTAGATCTAGGGTTTGGTGAATACTTGATAATGGAGAGCAAGGTGAGGATGGGATAAAAGAAGAGATGGATACAAAATGGGGAGCTGGCTTTAATGACCACACCTACTCAGTGTACTATTATTTAAATGCATGTCCATAACAAGTTTGAAACAAAAATCAACAGCATTTGTATATGCAACATGTCCTGATGTGTTGAAAGACTGGTGGTATATCTCTATATCACCGGTAACAATCAAACACCGATTTGAGGAGTTCTTGTTGGAGGCAATTATGTTCCTGTTATGGAATAATGTGTGCTATTCATGAAGTAACTTTCAAGTTATTTATCTTAATAAAGTTGATAGTATCTGTTAAAGCAATTCCACAAAATAAGCATATCACTTCAATCACGGAAACAATTAAGCCATTAGTTTAGGATCAGTATTAATTATGTAATTACATCCGTTTATTTCACTTTTAAGATCTCGTGTTATAGTGCCTGTAATTATTAGTATCCTGATATATATATCGTACAAACATATATCCTCAATGAAAGACAAGAAAATACAAGGGTTTAGGATCTCTCACACCTCAATTCACCAAACTCACTAAAACAAATTACTTAATTTGGCTTAGACAAATCAAGCCCTACCTTCATGGTACCAAATTTTGGGGATATGTTGATGCCTCTATACCAGAACCATCTCACATCATAATGACTGCTTCCACGGAAACTGCACCAGCTAAAGAAATTTACAACCCCAAAATGAGGAATGGTTCATTGTGTTAGAATACTAATATCAAATCCCAGAAGCCTTCCTCCTACACCTTAGGGTTATATAGTGACCCGTTCCTTAACATGGCATCAAAGCTCAGGCTGGCAATGATTCAAAAGAAACTTGGACTGCCTAGCTGGCCACTTCTCTCAGCGTTCTGCCGCTAGTGCATCCAGCCTCAAGCTTCAATTACTTAAGCTCAACAAAGGCCCAAAATCAATTTATGACTATCTTCGCGATGCTAAGTCACTTGCTGACCAATTGGCATCCATTAAAAAGCCGGTCTCTGATGAAGATTTAGTACTTGCAACACTATATGGGCTTGAACTTCGAAAGGTTCTTTCATAACGCTCTTCTCTTCCCAATTTTACTGAGCTCCGGGCTCTTATCTTAGCCTTTGATGCCCACAATGTCACCAAGATCAAGGAACAGCAACTGCTCTGTTTCATGGCATTAATACTACTCGTGAAAATCAAGCTCAGAATAGGAGCAATAATAATTTCAAATGGTCGAAATTTCAACTGGTCCAAGCGATAGAATTCAGGCGCAACTTTCAGCAACAACAAAATGACAATATCTCATCACCGCAATTCCATCAGCAACATTTTTCTACATTTAGACCATACTCTTCTCCAAGTTGGACTCCTTGTCCTCAACCATCCACTGGATACTCGCCCAGCTCCAACTTGGTGTCCTAATCGTCACACAAACCAGCAATGTCCCCACAAGTTCGCATGCCCAGCCTTCTTGCTGGCACCAGAACATTCTTAATGGCAGTGCAACCAGATTATCAGTCGAAATTCCGTGTCTATTTTGCAGTTTAAATTGAACTCTCTGGCCTATGAAGGAATTGTATTGGTTGTCATAAAGTAACACCGCCCGTTCTTGTTGATTTCATTAAAAAGGTCACTAGTGTTGGTTCCCAGGTAATGGTTTGAAAAAGTTACAAAGCCTTAAAATTTTTAAGCACAAGACCATGTTCTTGTCCCTTCAAATCCAAAATCCATGTTCTATATTCAGGTGATCTATCTTAAATGTATTTCCTTATTTGCTGGGATATAATGCAACTCTGCAAGTGTAAGGGTGTCGGGGCAACGAGCTCTAAGTTCTGGAACTTGAATACACTGATAAAGCATACTGGACTTACTGTAAAATTGTAAATATTGCTAAATTTATTAAGCAAAACCAGCTTAATGTATGAAACAATTTCTGCTGTCTGTAATGTTAGCTCATCTTAACAATGTATGTGCTGGTATGTTAAGGGATGACTTCTCTTCTTGTTTGTTCTGTAGGTTTGATTTTGATTTATCTGCTAGCAGCTTAAAGTGCCGAAATTCTTACACAGGACTATTACAGGTAAAATCTCCCTATACATCTACTGGTATGATGGTCAACAGCTGAATCATGTGGAGAATATTCTGATCACTTCTTCACATCTAAATATTTAAAATTATAATTGCACCGGTGAACAACATGAATACGCGTTCAAGTGTCAGAACTTGGAAACATCTTAAAAATTATGTATGCTTTCAGCCCAAGATGAAGTGTGGAGTGTCCATACTCATGTCTCCTAGTTCCTACGCTGTTGCAGAGGTGTAATTTGCGTGTACCTGAGGTCAAAAGAAACCGGGTAAACATCAGATTGGTAGTCTTTTTCTAAATGTCAAGGTGAGGTCATAGGTGTTAGGAAGTTTGTCAATTTAAGATTTAAAATTCTAGTGGCCCTACCGTAAATAATAGTTGCACTTTCTTCAAGCCATTACAACTACCAGAGTCAATTTTAGTAATACCTCCGTTCTTATATGTACATTTGATTACTTATTTTTTTACAGTCATATTACTTTTTACCTGCAATAGTCCTGTGTTATCATAGCCATATTACTTTTTTCGTGTTTTTTTTCCAAATTGAATTCAAAAACAGAGTCTGGAAAAAAAATCATGTCTAACTATTCTCTTTGTTTACCTATATTAAAGTACATGTAGAAGTCAAACAAAGGGAGGTTGTAAAACAGTTTGTTGAGTAGATCTTCAAATATGTTGTGCACATTTTTATTCTAATATGTTGGTTAGTTTTTTACTTTTTGTTATTGGCTTTGAAGCACCTGTGCATCTTACTGGTTCTTGTCAGAGTGATCCGTATTAGTACCATCTATGAAATCTTGTATCCAACCCTAGTACCATTTATGAAACCTTGTATCCAACCCTGCTGAAGTGACGCCATACTAAGTTTTAGCTTGTGCTCGACTCTTCTACAAATGCATGCAATAAGATTTTTAACTATCCAGTCAACTTGAAGAATCGTCAACAAGTTAGGTCGTGTGATTTCTTTGAAACTATATGAACAAGGAAAAAAAATTGACAAGTATGAAGTTGTCTATGGAACCCGAATTTAGTTCCAGTTGCTGCAATTCTGATCACACCTTTTCAGTGACTTGTAATAGCCATGGCTTTGATTGTTCTAACTTTTTTATACATGCAGGGGCCAGAATTCGCAAGAAATTGAATAACGATTGTCATGCTCGTTCCTAGCACTAGCTCCTTTCAAGCTTTATTAGACTCCTTGCCACTTTTTTGGAACACGTCCGTTGCATCAAGCCTGTAAATATTCTATCCCTTGTCATTCCTCAGTCGTAAAAGATTTTCTAGTTGGGCACAAGCTAATCTGCAACTGTTAATCTTCACTTGGTATATAGCTTTTTGCAGCAGCCTTTCTTGAGTTTCCATATCCACAAAAGCCTCGACTCTAAAGTAATAATCAAACTCAGGCACCCCAATGGCTCTACGTATCCCCTTTGAATAATCAGCATTTGGGTTGAAATATTGTTTAACCTCTTCCACCATTCCCTTTTCAACCATCTGGTCAACACGTTTTGATATAATTTGATGTAGGAGTGGCATTGAGACATCAAGCCATAGGTAGCAACAGTCGTACTTTGATTGAAATCCATGATTCTCATTGTGAATGAGAGCCTCAATGCCTCCCGCAATTATAGGAAGTCGGTGACGTTCCACAATAGAAGCCACAGCTGAGGAAGCAGTGTTACAAAAATCAGTGCTTGTAAAATCTGCCACATGATGCACGACTCCCAAGAGGTGGTGTAGCACGCCGCAACCCTGTTCATCGGTAATTTTGTTTGTAATTATGTCTAATCGTTCATGAACTTGTATTTTGTCTGCGTTAACCACCTCCCCATCAAATTGTGTGGCGAGATTGACAGAGAGTCTTGACTTGCCAGTACCAGTGGCACCTAAGACAACTACCACCTTGTCTTTACATGGAGGCTGAGAACTGTGAATAGAGTTGCGAATTGGGAGAAAGGGATGAGTCGGTTTGCTTAGAAACATGGACATTGTCATTATCCGAAAACACAACTAATCAATACAAGTCGATAAGTAGAAATTTGTTTTGGTAAGCACACTGTTTGAGCTAAATTATCTGTACATGCACATGTCCGTGCACACACATATATATAGGAATTCCTCCACTTGATTAGTTACTCTCTAACATATTTTTGCAGACTGAAACTGATCAACTGAGGAATAGAAAGAGATAAGTATGTAGAGTGGATACTAAAGAGTGATGATCTGATATTCTAGCATAACTGGGGGTGCTCTTTATATACTGCACCTCGTACAAGTTGAGACAAAAATCGAAAGCATCTGTACGTGCCACACATGTCCTCCAGTCAAACAAGAGTTGGACAGTGGTGGTGGGGGGGTTCTCTGTAGACTACTTTTGTATGCAATACAATTTAGGAGAGATACTTCTTGAAGCTACTCTGTTTCAATTTGTAAATTATTGCTTAAGTTACTTTTTTAATGTTTTAATACAGGTGATAGTATTAGTAACTTGTTTATGAGTGCATGACTGTGACTGAATGGATCATTCGTTAAATTTACAAATATACGGTTTGCACTTTGCAGGCTTTGATCAGCTGTTCTACTTGGAAGATTCTATAAATTTAGAAGCGCGCATGGGCAATTGGGAACAGATTACAATTATAAGAAATTTGCTTAGATTAGATCATCAGTACATGCCATTAATCAACTTCAATATTCTATTTCTTGTGTACATTCAACTCTACGGTACTGTACTTGTACAATAGATACGAGATTAGATTTGCATGTAAATATTGTAATCTCATGAATTATGAACTAACAATGATTTACTACTGGTAAGAAGAGAATTTCCAATAGAGAAACCTTTTATCTACAAAAATCTAGTTTACGTTTAGATATCAATTGACACCTTTAGAGAATTTATAAAAAAATTGGCACTCTAAACCTTTAATAATATCACCAAAAAATATGAATATTCATATTTTGTGGGTTATATTTATCCAACCATAAAATTTTTAGATTATATAAAAATATAAATAATTTTATTGGAGTATATGTCGAATTTCTTAATACACTACAAGAATTCCCGGAAAAATTTACCGACGAAATGCTTTCCGTTGTTAATGGATGACGGATTAACAACGTCTTTTTGCTAAATTAAAGTCAACATCACCACCAACGGAATAGCGTCAAAATACCTATGATATTCTAGCGACGTACACGTTCCGTTGCTAATTTTATCGCCAATAACATCCCACTTTTCTTCACTGAAAAGTTTAGGCACTGGATTATCCGCTTAACATTCCCAACAGTTTAGCAATGGATAATTGGCTCAACGGGGTACTTGCTTAGAGGCTCTAGTTTGGTTTGGAAGTGAATCCACGTTGCCATGCCTAGAGCCGGCCAAACGTCCGTGCTGGTCGGGCCGAATTTTCGGCGGTCCGGTTCATCACTCAGGTAACTCGTGAACGGGCCGTAAAATTGAGCGTGCCGTGCCCGGCCATGCCTGCATTTGGTGTTCATGTCCTGTTAGGAATAGATTGAATTCTCGCAGTATGGCTTGTAACTAGAGGTGGCCAAACGATCGGGCCGAGCGTGCCGGGCCGAATCATCTCCGGGCCGGTTAGATCAGAGTTATATTCGTGAACGGATCGTTAAGAACAACGGGCCGTGCCGGTTCGGGCCGAATCATGAAAATAGAAAACCGAGAACGGACCGCGAATTGGACGAGTTGTGCGGTTAATGTGGTTGTGCGAATTATTCACGGTTATTCGCGAATTAGCGAATAAACGAATTAGCCTGACCCTGAGCAATTGAATTGTTTATTATTAGCAGTAGCACTAGCAGAGTAGCCTAGTAGACATCAGTTAGCAAATTCACATGGTCCGTCAAATCAATCACTAATTTTATTATTTAAAATTATTATCCGGAATTTCTTTTTCTTTTTCCTTGTTCAGTTTCTTACATTAACAAATTATTTTTCTATTACATTCATGAATTAGTTAAAACATGCAAGGCGAATAATTCGCGTGCCAGGCGAATAGCGAATAATTCGCGTGCCAGATGAACGACTTATTCGCGGTTAAAACATGATTTCTGCTGCTCTATTCGCTGACGAATTACACCGTCCGGGCCGAGCCGGTTCCGGGCCGGTTCCGGTTTCCTCAACTGCTATTCGTGTTCGGATCGTTGGATTAGACGGTTTGAGCCGAATAATTATTCGTTCATTTACGAGCCGAATTATACGAATTTTGACGAGCCGAATTACGAACGAGCCGAGCCAAACCGCTCGTTTGGCCAGCTCTACTTGTAACCATATTATGATTATCATTGCATTATAAATTATACTCTGATCAACGTCTTGTACTTATATAATTATACAAAGAATTGTTTACGGATAGATTAATTCGGTTGTTGATATCCTTCCAGAAAGTTTAGTTTACATTTTCTTTTTTCTTTTGGCAACTTTCCGGTTTTACTCTTTTTATGTGCGACATCTTGATTAGTTTCACTACATTAAAAATTGGGTTAAATATCAAAGTGGTCACTCAACTCAAGATTATATATCAATTTAATCATCAAATTTATCTGGATATCATTTGGATCATTAAAGTCATAATAAATATCAAAGGAATACCTGAAAATTTGTACTCGAGAATTAAAATTTATTTTATGGAGTTCTTAACATTTTTCTTAAATTCTATTACAACAAATGAAAAGTTATGAATTCATAGTATTTTAGATGATTTTGTGAGATTTTTAAAATTTTATGTACTAATTATTTTTATTTAAATAAAGAAAATGATTAAAAAATTAAAAATAAATAGTAGATAAAATTTTAAAAATCTTACTATATTATATAAAATACTAGAATTAATACATTTTAATCTGGTTGTAATAGAATTTAAGAAAAGTATATAGAATTCAATAAAATAATTTTTAATTCTCGAACGCATATTTTGAGTTATAAAGTATAGGCCTTTAATAAAAATCGAATGTTTAAACTTTTATTCAGAAAAATAAAATTTTTAAAAAAAGTTAAAGAACTATATTTTCTATTCATATTAAAATGCGTGCCGACACTCTCCCCAAAAGGATAATAATTGAGAGGGACGGAGGGAGTACTTTGGAAGGGCTGCAGAGTAATCATGTATATTAAAGGCCTCCATATGTAGCTAATTGGTGCGCTTACTAAGGATGTGGTGCAAAATTTGGTGTGTTTATGTTAGGGTAATTTGGTGGGGTTAGTTTTTGAGTCATACACCTTCGGGCTACATAATGCTGGTTATAATTTGCAGACAAGGGTGCATGTATTTGATTTGCAAACATATTTGAATTCAAATGCATGTTCATGTTAACCTTTATTAATAAGCAAATATTTTTTTAAATGATACCTGATTTTACTTATTTTTTGGTACCATCATTTTTTAGTTTCACTTTTTATGATTCATGTTCTAATTCTAAATGTATTATTTTTTCCTTTTCCATTCCTATATGACTTATAATTATTTTTACTCGTTTCTCTTTATTAATAAACTTTTTAAGTTATACTTTATTTTCACTTATTTTTTGGTTCTATCACCATTTATTTTCAGTTTTTATGATTTATGTTATAACTCTAAGGGTATTATTTTTATTCTTTTTTATTCCTATATGACTTATAATTCTATATTTATTATCTTTACCCGTTTTTCTTTATTAATAAACGAAACCTATTTTTTAAGTGATACTTTGGTTTTACTTCTTTTTTAGTTCCACCGGTTTCATTCATGTCATAACTCTAAGTTTATTATTTTTATCCTTTTTTTTATTCCTAAATGACCTATAATTCCATATGTATTACTTTTACTCATTTTAAAAAAATTTGTAAGCCATAATTTTTTTATTATTTTTATAGGCTTGAATCCTATTTTTAATTATATTATAAAATAAATAAGTTCATAAATTGGCTCAAAATAGGTTCTGAGAAATATAAACCACGACCAAGTAAATAGGCCATGTGTTTAAATTGAATTTTTTTAATTTGTTAGTGGAATTCCATTTCAATAAAATGGTATGAATATTATAAAAATTGCATTTTGGTTTTACCACTAGAAAATAATAAATTTTTTCAAATTGTATTATGATTACAATTTTATTTTCGTAGAACTCTAAACTATTTTTGATATGGTACTTAGTTTCATTTTAGTACTCTAAACTATTTTTGATAGGGTACCTAGTTTCATCCTAAGCTCTATTTAGTTTCACCCCTATATTTCTCTTTCAAGTAGAGTTATATGTTGTTTTTTAAAAAAATATAGATTGGAATCATATTATATTTACGATATTTCTATTTCTCGTAGATTTTTTTTTATTTTTTAGTAAAATAATAAAATGGAATCCTTTAAACAGTGTTATTATTAATTAATTAATAAGAAAACCATCTTTTAAGTGATACTTTGGTTTAACTCCTTTTCGATTTTAGGTACTTTTAGTTATACCTCTTTTTAAATCTTACTATATCTCTAAATATACCATTTTTATTCTTTTTTTTATTCATATATGCCTTATAATTCTATATGTAATATTTTACCCGTTTTTTGATTTTTATATACCACGTATTTATATTGTTTTTATATAAACTGAATCGTATATACATTGTAATTTCTAGATTCATACCTACAAAATTCTATTTCAGCACCAAATGTAAATTTATACATACATAATGAATATTTTATTAGAAAAAATTATGTAATCACGAACTATATAAAAAACACAAATTCAGCTAAAAATAAGAAATTTAACAAGCAATTATTTAGTAATGTTGATTTAATTTTTTGTAAAATTATCCATCAATCATATTGCGACTAAAGTTTTGATGTAAAATATTAGTTATGTTTTTTTGAATAACAGATACATAATAACGTTGAATTTTTTATTCTAATAAAATTTAAGTTAATGAAAACTACATATAATTTAAAAAGAAAAATTACAATAATCGTTCAATTTTATATATTATATATTTTAATAAAAAATTAAAATAATTTTTTATAATCATTATCTAATATTAATATTTTAATCTTGACCCAGGTTATCAACCACAAAATTTAGTACGTGAAATTGTAAATCCATGATCAATATTAATTTTTAACAATTTAAATTTATCGAGGGGTTATTACAACCGTGAAATCACGATAGTTGGTTATGCATACTAATATTAATATATTACATTTATCGAGAATGAGGTAATATTATTATTATGTATTATAAGGTGTTTTTAATATTAAAATTATTTTATTTCGGTGAAATGGAAGGTATGTGGAATAGATATAATCATATTAAAATCTTTTATTCAACTAATTTTGTATTATGATTAAAATGATTGAGAGTGAATGCTTATCTCATTTAGTTTAATTATTGTTTATTAGATGGAATTATTTAGGAATATTTAATTTAATTTAATTTAATAAAGTAAAATTATCTTATATTTTATATTGAAAATAGTAGATATCTTGAGTTAGATATTTTGAGGTGTCCAAGATATTTTGTAAGATGTTTTCCTAGAATTATATATTTTTTACAATAAGATATTTTTCTTAGGAAATTCTAGAGACTACTACATGTTTTTTAATTATATTTATAATTTTTATTTCATTGGAGCTCTCTAGTCTAGAACACAGTAGAAAGAGGAAGATATATTGCTTACGAAATTTAAATTTAATTTTATTAGAACTCCGTCGGTGTGCAAATTATTCCACACTTCTCTTTTTTCAACAATATAACTATTCTCTTTTACCCAAAAATGGTCATTTACCCAAAATTTAACGATTTTGGTTAAGTTTCCATATATTTAATTTTTTGAGTAATTAAAAGAATAGTATCAGATTAAGTTATAATTGTTAAAATATTTGAATAAATTTAAAGTGATTGTCAAAGCGTATCGAGAAATCTCTCAAATCTTGTTGAGGAAGACTCACACAGCTTCTTAAGAAAAAAACTTAATCAGGAAGTCTTGTAAAACTTATCGAGGAAGACTTGTAAAGCTTATCGAGTAAGTTTTGTAATACTTAATGAAGAAGATTCGAATACCTTACTTAGTAAGACTTGTAAACCAACTACTATAAATAGCTCATTTAGCTAATGAAATGAGATACAACTTTCTCTTTATATCTTCTATTCTCCTATACTTTCTCTACATTAAACATAACTAATATTTTAAGTCAAGGTTTATAACACGTTATCAGCACGAGTCTCTGCCAACTGAAGCTTGATTCTCGAAAGAGGTACGAATTATTCTGACCCACGAGTCTCTATCAACTAAAACTATTTCATAAAAGAGGTACGATTTCTTTTACTCATTTTATTCTAATTATTGTTACATATTTATTTATGTTACTGATTGAAATCTATAAAGATGGCTATGCCGTCAAATAATACTATAAAGATGATTCTGCCGTCAAGTGATACTATTATAAAGATGGCGATGCCGTCAAGTAATAATCAAAAGTTTTCTGGCCGGCTATGCCGTCGTAATTTTTGTATAAAGTTATTATTTCAACTTGCCTATTTAAATATTATGTGACATATTATATCTTATTTAAAATCTATTCAGAATGGCAAATCTTGCAAAATTAGAGTTCGTTGTCTTGGATATTTTGGGGAATAATTATTTGTCATGGGTCCTTGATGCGGAATTACACCTTAGTGCTAATGGCCTAAAAGATACTACTGACTCGGAAAAAATCTCAACTGTTGAACAAAATGCAAAATCAATTATCTTTCTTAGGCATCAGATCCACGAAAATCTAAAATCTGAATATCTCACTATCAAAAATCCACTCGCCCTTTGAAATAATCTCAAGGATAGATTTGATCACCATAAACTTGTTCACTTGCCATCTGCCCGATATGATTGAATTAATTTGAGGTTACAAAATTTCAAATATGTAGCTGAATATAATTCTGCTCTTTTCAAGATAAGCTCAAAATTAATTTTATGTGGTGAAAATATTACTGATGCTGAAATGATTGAAAAGACCCTCTCAACCTTTCACCCCAACACTATGATCCTGGCTCAACAATATAGGGAGCGGAATTTTCAGAAATATGGCGAGCTAATATCTCTCCTTCTTGTGGCTGAAAAGAATAATGAGTTGCTACTAAAAAATCATCAGATTCGTCCTACGGGCTCTGCCCAGTTACCTGAAGTACATAACACGTCATTCCTGAAGAATGAACGTGGGAAAGGGCATAGAGGAGAACGGGGTTATGGACGAAACCGTGGACGTGAAAATTTCCGTGGTCAGTTTCGCAATCAATATCATTCTGGCCAACTAAAGTGGCAACGTGATGGTTACAACTCTGGCCACCAGAAATGGCAACGTGAAGTGCCAAATAAAGGAAAGGCACCTCAAGAAGGAGATAACCGAGGCATCTGTCATATGTGCGGATCTGAGGGGCACTGGCAACATACTTGTCGCACATCCAAACATCTTGTTGATCTCTACGAGTCATCCAAAAGGAATAATGGAAAGAGAGTGGAAACCAACTTCGCTAATTATAATCTAGTTATTGGAACAGTCAATAAGGCCTCAAATGAAATAGACATTGGTGCTAATCTTTATTATGATTTAGATGACTATACTTCATATGTATTGTCTTGCTTTACTTATTTCCTTTATATTTTACTTATTTCCATTATGTACTCATTTTATGTACTTGTTTCATGTTGTTGTTCTATGTACACGGTGTGTTTTTTTAATAAAGATGTTTTCGTTTATATATGTATAGAGATGGACGATATATGCATTGTTGACTGCGCAACCACACACATTATTTTACAGAGTCAGAAATACTTCTCACAGTTGACTAAAACCAACTCACATATCTGGACGGTATCGAGTACATCAAATATAATAGAAGGTTTTGGGAAAGCAAGTTTTCTTCTACCAAATAAGACACACATACACATACAAGAGGCTCTATACTCTAGCAAGTCAACTAGAAACCTACTGAGTTTTAAAGATATATGTCTTAATGGGTTTCACGTTGAAACTACTAATGAGAATGAAAAAGAATACCTTCTCATCACCTCAAACACATTTGACAATAAAAGGGTCTTAGAAAAATTCCACTCGGTTTCTTCATGATTATATGTTATGAGTATATGAGTTCTTGAATCTCATAGTGTCAACATCCCCAAAGTCATAGACCCAAAATGACTTTCCCTTTGGCACGAAAGACTCGGTCATCCAGGATTATCTATGATACGTCATATCGTTGAAAATTCTGTGGGACATCCTCTTAAAACTCAAAAGATAATATCCCAAGATGAACTTCATTGTTCAGCATGTTCCTTAGGAAAACTGATTGTCCGACCATCCCCAGTTAAGCTTCAAACTAAGTCCCCAAAATTCTTAGAAAGAATTCAAGGTGACATTTGTGGTCCTATTCATCCATCTTCTGGCCCATTTAGGTCCTTTATGGTTTTAATTGATGCGTCAACTCGATGGTCTCATGTATGTCTACTTACAACCCGAAATACAGCCTTTGCCAAATTACTTGCCCAAATAATTAAACTCCGAGCTCAATTTCCTGACCATCTTATTAAATTAATCAGGCTAGATAATGCTGCTGAATTTACATCTGTAACTTTTAATGATTATTGTATGTCAATAGGAATCTCAGTCGAACAGCCGGTAGCTCACGTACATACACAAAATGGTTTAGCAGAATCCTTGATTAAAAGACTTCAACTTATTGCCCGTCCCTTTCTCCTAAGAGCAAAGTTACCTATATATATTTGGGGTCATGCAATACTTCATGTTGGAAATATAATTAGAATAAGGCCTTCTTCTTACCACAAACAATCCCCTCAAGAATTAGTTCTTGGTCAAGTACCTAATATATCTCATTTAAAAGTTTTTGGTTGTGCTGTGTATGTTCCTATATCACCATCACAAAAAACTAAAATGGGACCTCAAAGAAGAATTGATATATATGTTGGTTTTGATTCTCCGTCTATTATAAGGTATCTGGAACCATTAACTGGTGATGTTTTTACTGTTTGCTATGCTGATTGTCATTTTGATGAATCCATGTTCCTTGAATTAGGGGGAGATAATGATTTACATAAATTAAATTATGAAATATCATGGAATGCATCAGGATTAAATTCTATTGATTCACATACTAGTCAATGTGAATCTGAAGTTCAAAGAATTATTCATATGCAAAATTTTGATAATCAAATATAGGATGCTTTTAGTGACTCTAGACATATTATAAGGTCACATATACCTGTTGTTAATGCTCCGACACGAGTTGTAAGGCATATGTCATAGCCTATTTGTATATTCGAGGATTTAACTCAACTCAAATAAGAATATAATAAGTAAATAGTGGATCTACTGTCAAAGAGATCTCACCAAGTAACATCTATCAGAGGATTCAGAAACAAGGTTCATCTACAGACTTGAGAAGTTAATTCACTGGAAGAAGCTCAAGAAATTGATCAAGCCTCAGTGATGCAAATCAAGATTGTGGATTTAATCAAGTGACAGAGATCTCATTAGGGTATCATTAATTACAAGGATTTAATCTGAAGAAAATCAAGTTGTCAAAGTCAAGACATGAAGAAACGTCACGGAAGTTAGTCACTCATGAACCAGACAGTACATCGAGTGTCAACGTTGAAGTGGTGGATTTGATTCATAATTTTCAGTGATTTTCAGAAGATTTTCAGAAGAATGGTTGCTACTCAGGAATAGTATTAGTTCTCTATTAATTAATTAAGTCATATAATTTAATTAAGAAAATAAATTATATCTGTAAAGATTAATTTATTTATTAATTAAATTAATTGATTAATTAATTTAGAATTAATATTAAGAATTTTCAGAAGTTTAATTGGATTAAAAACAGTCTTAAATCAGCAAGACAATTGAAAATGAACTAGCATGACAATCAGGATTGTCATACCGATTGTCATGCCAAGTAATTTCAATTGTCCTACCGAAAGTTCTACTGGGAAGGAGATAGTCTTGCTAGTTTAACTGATTTTCATACCGAAAGTCATTGTAGTTCAATCAGATTATCTTACTAGTACAATCAATAGTCCTACCGATTGTCTTGCTAAGCTCAGGATTGTCTTGCTAGTTCAATGAGAGTCTATTGATTGATTTAAAAAGAAAAGAAGAAGCAGAAGACTATCATACATACAGAAAACAAGTCAACAAACAAGAACTCAGCAGAAAAGAGAAGCAAAATATTTCATCCTTCATCTGCAAACTTCAAGATCATAATTTCTAGTTTATAAAGTTAAATCCAATCAACTAGAAATTATTCTCTTGTTCTTGTGTAAATATCTAGCTGATCAAAATCCCTTGATCTCAAATTGCGTTTAGCATTTGAATCTTTTTATTACAAAAATAGAAAAAGTTCATGTCGAATTTATTCTAGATTTGTGATAATTAATTTGAGATTAATTCCTTGTAATCGATACAGTTGTTGTAACACCTTTCAAGTTTAATAATATTCTTATTTAACTTGAATTTTGTTTCACCTTTTTTATTCCGCATTTAATTCGATTATTCGGTACTGTTTGTATTCAACCCCCCCTTCTACAAATACATTGGGACCTAACACGATTTGAAATCCCTACTAAGAAATCAATTCCTGAAGAATTTATTGGTGATTCAAAGCCACGCCAGAAGCGTGGTAGACCTGTTGGTGTAAAAGATGCTGTACCACGAAAACAGAAATTAAATGGACCTGCACCTAAAGTGACAAGTGTTCCAGAAAATACTCCAGAAGTTGTATTACCTTCTGAAGAGGTCCACTTCCCTGAAGTGGCTATAACAAAACTCCCAGACGTGGGATTGCCTCTAGAAGAAAATGCTTCCCTAGAAGTGGCAAATGCTTCCACAGAAGCAAAGGTATCTGGAAATTATGAGATCTCAATGAATTATGTCCATAACACGAAACTACTGGATCGTGGGAGTATTGAGGTTGATGATGATGTATATGCTTTTTCCGTGGTATCTGATATTATTATGAACTCCGATCCTGAACCACAAAGTGTGGAAGAGTGTCGACACCGAGATGATTGGCCAAAATGAAAAATTACGATTCAAGAAAAATTGCAATCCTTACGCAAGAGAAATTGCAATCCTGAAGATTTTAATCCTGCTGAAAAGGAAGAAGCCTCCTTGGATGACAGCCTTCAATTAATATTAATTGATTCCCTTGATCCCTTGATGAACATACATGTGATGAACTGTAAAAATTCCAAGCACATGTGGGAAACTATTGAGGTGATTAATGAAGGCACAAAGAAAGTTAGGGAGAACAAGTTGGAGATCCTAACCTCTGAGTATGAATATTTTAAATCAAATCCAGGAGAAGGAATTACTGAAGTGTTTGAGAGGTACAATGCGTTGATCAACAACCTGAACATAAATGGAAAATATTATTCAATCAAGGAGGTGAACAAAAAGTTCCTTTTAACACTGCCAACTCATCTTGAACATAGAATCACTGCCATTAGAGAAGCTAGAGATCTGAGTGAGATTTCTTTGGATAGACTCTATGGTGTGTTAAAAACCTATGAGTTGGAGCATATTCAGCAGAAGGAAGTCTACGGGAAAGATAGAATGGTCAGCACATATACTGCTCTTGTAGCTGAAGGTCAACAACAACAACAATCTCAACAGTCGGAAAGAATGGTACAGTATTCCAAGGCTGAGGAAAATGTATTAGTAGCAGAATATGATCCTCCTACTACAAATCAATCCAGTGATGATTTTTATTCCTTGGAAGAGCTGGAGCAATTGGAAGATGAGTCAATGGCCCAAATTGTTAAGAGATTCTCCAATGTCAGATTCAAGAGAAATCCCAAGTTCAAGTACAAGTCCAACTACAACAAATTCCAGAAAGGCCGATCTTCATCCTCTAACACCAGCAGTGGTGGATACAAAACATGGATGGTTGATCGGAGCACCATTAGATGTTATAACTGCAATGAGTTGGGACACTTTGCCACAGAATGTAGGAAGCCAAAGCAAGTAAGGAAGAACTCTTATGATTCAAATAAGAAGAGTAACTCTGAAAGGGCTTATCTGGCAAAGGAAAGAAGTTGGGATGATACTGATAGTGAAGATGAAGAAGAAGGGAATCTTGCTCTTATGGCTATTGATGGAAAAGCTTCATCGTCAAGAAAAAAGGTAAAATATACTGATGCTGAATTAGTTTATCATCTAGGAGGTAACTTAGATTGTGCTCATCGTTATAATGAACTGTTAAGTTTACAGATCAAAGACCTTGAGAAAGAGGTCAATGAATTAAGACTTGTGCACATTAATCAAGACAAGTTAAAAGAACAAGTATCTTTTCTAGAGAATAGAGTTGACTGTTATAGAAAACTCGAAACTATTCTCAAAGACAAGATCACCGGTCTTGAGACTAAGGTTAGAGCCTACTTCAATTCTTGTTCGAAGGCTAAAGAGTTCTACAGTAAGCAAGCTATTAATCAAACATCTGGAATAGGTTATGATTACAATGTTGCTATTGGAGAATTAGGCATAAACTCCCCTCCTCATGTCTGTGCTAAAGAGAGGGAAGTACCACATGTGCTTAAGGGTGTTGATGAACCCCTCTATAAAGCATCAATTGTTGAACCATTTGATTGGACCTCTTCTGTTATTCAAGAAGAAATATGTGCTGAAGATCATGCTAATGAGAAGGTTGTTTCCTAGTCAAGTGTGTCGAAAGTTCCAGTCAAAGTTGTGAAAGCAACTGAGACGAACTCAGACACACATGAGTTGGATAACAAAAATGCCATGTCTACCATGCATAAATTGCCTACTGTTAATCACTCTCATAAAGCATGTGGTGTTGCTAATTGTATGTCTTGTGCTTTTAATTTGATGTATGCTTATTTTAATGGTAAGCATGTTTCTAGTGATAAGAATACTCCTCATCAGCATGTGAATAATAAGAAGCATGATAGGTCTAAGACTGCTAGTCCTTCTAAGGCTAGAAAGGAGACATTTGTGCCTAAGCTTAAACAGAAATTTGTTAAGGCTGTTTACAAGGTCAAATGTTCAGTCATTGAGAAAGTTGAGACCATTAAAGTTAAAAATGTTGTTTTTCCTGACAAAGGACAATTCTACAAGTATGCCGGGCCCAACCAAGTTTGGGTTCCGAAGAAGGTCTAATCCATTTGTAGTGCAGGGCATTAAACAGGTGTAACCGGTAGTGTGGATTCTTGACAGTGGATCATCAAGACATATGACCGGAGATAGAGCCCTGCTATCAAATATGGTTGAGAAAGCTGACCCCCTGGTTACCTTTGGAGATAACAACAAAGGTTTATCTGAGGGATATGGCTGTTTGCAAGCTGGGAATGTTATCATTGAAAATTTGTATATTGTTCTAGGTTATTATCAGGAAGCAGTATCTAACATATAGCACCAGTGACGAGACTTGAGAATATTACGACATATCAGGCACCTGCTGCACATTACACTTGGAATTGGACTCTAGTAAGATGTGTACAAGTGTACTCCTGGTTGGTGAGTCAAAAGAGGAAGTCAATGCACCACAGTTCATGGACTTTGCAGTTGCAGATCTATTGGACTATGCAATCTCTCCTTCACAATCTCACTTCAGGTTGGTATGAACTAGTGTACTACTCAAGCAATCGTGAAGGCCATGGTATGGCACTCTAACTGAAGTTATAATTTTATATGAACTAGTAGAGTCGTCATATTTATAACTCTCTTATCATTAGGCACAAACATATTGTTTTATATGTGCAGTGAGTTTTAGGAGAAAATCAAACTTCTTTCTACATTAGTGATTTCTTATTTCATGTAAAATCCTTTGAAATCACTATTGTACATCATCTCTCTCAAAAGATTAAATGTATAATTTTCATTCATTATATATCTTAAGTACATTTTATCTCTCTATTGCCATATGTTCTGTGATATAGGTTCAGTCTCCAATGACTTTCTTTCATTGACAGTCATGAGGTTGAAAACCCACAACTTCTATCCCAGATTGTAAAGATAAATACAGAAACAGAACCAACCAACACTCTCTTACCACTAAATGTAGTATGAATGAGCGTGAGGGAGATAATGTCTTAGTGCACCACATAAGGAAGGTTCTGTAGTCTATTTAAACCGAGACAACTGCTAGCCCCCATACATCTTCTTAAAAAGATGTAATGGCTGAAAAGGCACAAAAACAGTTACTAGATTCATTCTCTCAACAGGGTGCGTCTATTGTAATTTTCCTGTCGGCCAAGGCATCCGATGTAGTGTCACCACTTCAAATATAAACAATTCTTGATGCACAAGGAAAGGTTACACACACAAAGGATGAGTTGACGGAAATAAGAGTTTTGACCATTTTAAGGTCAGATTCGATTGTTTAAGGTTCGTTAATGGACCAATTGCCTTTACAGGTGTTAGGAGAGGATACTGATCATAAAGCCATATGTCAGTGGTCAGTGTCTACCTCCCCAGGCTTGAATCCCCTAGATGCATCTGCGGATAGTGGATCTGATATAGGTGCAGATCGGCAACTTGTTGACAATGATTCAGATATTACCTAATGAGTGACAAGGAAATGTCTTCACAGACATTAGAAGGAAACTTTGATCTTTATGCTAAACTCGTTGGATCATTGTTTACCTTCCCAGAATTCAAATCTGGAACCCTAAAAGGGAAACTAGCAACTTGTAGATTATGACTCAGATTCATTTGACGAGTTTAACAAGGATTGGGATTTGCGAACTCCCATTGCACCACCTGTGACCTCCTTAAGGATGGCTAAGGTGATTTTCCTTGCAGGTACAGCTGAATGTTGGAGCTATGAGAGAAGAGTGATACACTTGTAAGAATGAGTGTAAACACGAGTGGAGAGAAGAGTGAAACACATGTGAGGTACACTAAACAAAATCACACACTCACAGTGAGGAAGAAAGAGAAACTACTTATTATTTTTTTTCCAACCAAGTGAAATATGAGAACTCCTTCAGACGACGGCATACATTCCTTCTTTAAGGGGGAGATAAAAGCTTAAGTAATAGTTTGGAGGATTCCTCAACTAAGGGGGAGAAATAGCAGGGAGGAAGAAAAAGATGAAGAATATGTACACTACACCACACCATTGTTGTTTATAACTACGGATCCTATTGTACGGGAGAGGTGGTAAACACAAGGTGATTTCCTAGTAAGGGAAGAAGCTATTTTCTAAATGAGGAGTACCATTGGTTTTTATCTGCGGATCCTATTGTACGGGAGAGGTGGTAAATGAAGGTGATCTTCTTTAATCAGTTGATTCTCACAGGGGGAGAAGCAAGACAGATATGCGCTTCTCAACAGGAAATGTGGTTGTACAAAAGAAGATGAAACTACTTGAAGATATGTTCAGTCTAGAGGAACATCTATTTGGAATCTGGAAAAGGTTAAATATTATCCAGAACTTTTCTGCTATTTACTTTGCATTTCTGTTTATATCTTTTTCTTATTTGTTAGTTGAGTTATCCTCTAGGTATTTGTGTTTTATTATCTAACAAACAAATAGGGGGAGATTGTAAGGCATATGTCATAGCCTATTTGTATATTCGAGGATTTAACTCAACTCAAATAAGAATATAATAAGTAAATAGTGGATCTACCATCAAAGGGATCTCACCAAGTAACATCTGACAGAGGATTCAGAAACAAGGTTCATCTACAGACTTGAGAAGTTAATTCACTGGAAGAAGCTCAAGAAATTGATCAAGCCTCAGTGATACAAATCAAGATTGTGGATTTAATCAAGTGACAGAGATCTCATCAGGGTATCATTAATTACAAGGATTTAATATGAAGAAAATTAAGTTGTCAAAGTCAAGACATGAAGAAACGTCACGGAAGTTAGTTACTCATGAACCAGACAGTACATCGAGTGTCAACGTTGAAGTGGTGGATTTGATTCATAATTTTCAGTGATTTTCAGAAGATTTTCAGAAGAATGGTTGCTGCTCAGGAATAGTATTAATTCTCTATTAATTAATTAAGTCATATAATTTAATTAAGAAAATAAATTATGTCTGCAAAGATTAATTTATTTATTAATTAAATTAATTGATTAATTAATTTAGAATTAATATTAAGAATTTTCAGAAGTTTAATTGGATTAAAAACAGTCTTAAATCAGCAAGACAATTGAAAATGAACTAGCATGACAATCAGGATTGTCATACCGATTGTCATGCCAAGTCATTTCAATTGTCCTACCGAAAGTTCTACTGGGAAGGAGATAGTCTTGCTAGTTTAACTAATTGTCATACCGAAAGTCATTGTAGTTCAATCAGATTATCTTCCTAGTACAATCAATAGTCCTACCGATTGTCTTGCTGAGCTCAAGATTGTCTTGCCAGTTCAATGAGAGTCTATTGATTGATTTAAAAAGAAAAGAAGAAGCAGAAGACTATCATACATACAGAAAACAAGTCAACAAACAAGAACTCAGCAGAAAAGAGAAGCAAAATATTTCATCCTTCATCTGCAAACTTCAAGATCATAATTTCTAGTTTGTAAAGTTAAATCCAATCAACTAGAAATCATTCTCTTGTTCTTGTGTAACTATCTAGCGGATCAAAATCCCTAGAACTTAATCTCAAATTGCGTTTAGCATTTGAATCTTTTATTACAAAAATAGAAAAAGTTCATATCGAATTTATTCTAGATTTGTGATAATTAATTTGAGATTAATTCCTTGTAATCGATACAGTTGTTGTAACACCTTTCAAGTTTAATAATATTTTTATTTAACTTGAATTTTGTTTCACCTTTTTTATTCCGCATTTAATTCGATTATTCGGTAATGTTTGTATTCAACCCCCCCTTCTACAAACACATTGGGACCTAACACAAGTTGAAATCCCCACTAAGAAATCAATTCCTGAAGAATTGATTGGTGATTCAAAGTCACGCCAGAAGCGTGGTAGACCTGTTGGTGTAAAAGATGTTGTACCACGAAAACGGAAATTAAATGGACCTGCACTCGAAGTGACAAGTGTTCCAGAAAATACTCCAGAAGTTGTAATACCTTCTGAAGAGGTCCACTCCCCTGAAGTGGCTATAACGAAACTCCCAGACGTGGGATTGCCTCTAGAAGAAAATACTTCCCTAGAAGTGGCAAATGCTTCCACAGAAGCAAAGGTATCTGGAAATTATGAGATCTCAATGAATTATGTCCATAACACGAAATTACTGGACCGTGGGAGTATTGAGGTTGATGATGATGTATATGCTTTTGTCGTGGCATCTGATATTATTATGAACTCCGATCCTGAACCACAAAGTGTGGAAGAGTGTCGATACCGAGATGATTGGCCAAAATGGAAAATTACGATTCAAGAAAAATTGCAATCCTTGCGTAAGAGAAATGTATTTGGACCTGCAGTCCAAACACCAGTTGGTGTAATCCCCGTCGGGAATAGATGGGTGTTTGTACGAAAACAAAATGAGATAAATGAAATTGTGAGATATAAGGCCCAGCTAGTAGCCCAGGGATTCTCTCAAAGACCTGGTTTAGATTACCAGGAAACATACTCTCCTGTGATGGATGGAGTTACTTTTCGTTTTCTAATGGGTATGGCTTGTATGGAAAAACTGGAAACACGTTTGATGGACATTGTGATAGCATACCTATATGGATCACTTGATAGTAATATTTATACAAAAATTTCTGAAGGATTAAATATTAAGGACACTAAGCCTCGATATTTATATTCTGTTAATTATAACGATCATTGTATGGTTTGAAACAATCTGGTCATATGTGGTACAACAGGCTTAGTGAATACTTATTGAATGATGGATATGTTAATAATCAAGTGTATCCTTGTATTTTCACTAAATGATCGTCAACTGGTTTTGTTATTATTGTTGTATATGTGGATGATTTGAATATTATCGGTACTACTGAAGATATTACTAATGCTGCTAACTATTTAAAAAATGAGTTTGAAATGAAAGATCTTGGAAGGACAAGATTTTGTTTAGGTATACAGGTGGAGTACTTATCTTCAAGAATATTTGTTCATCAATTAAACTACACTGAAAAGATTCTTGATCGATTCTACATGGACAAAGCTCATCCACTAACCACACCAATGGTTGTTCGATCACTCGAGGTTGAAAAGGATCCTTTCCGTCCTAGAAAACAAGATGAGGAGGCTCTTGGACCTGAAGTTCCATATCTCAGTATAATTGGCGCTCTCATGTATCTTACAAACAACACACGACCTGATATTGCATTTGCAGTGAACCTGTTGGCAAGATTTAGTTCTGATCCTACTAAAAGGCATTGGGATGGAATCAAACATATATTTATATATCTTCGAGGGACAATCGATCTTGGACTATTCTTCCCAAACAATTCAAGATCACGGCTAGTTGGATATGCAGATGCTGGATACATGTCAGATCCTCACTTTGGGCGATCAAAAACAGGTTACCTATTTACATATTATGATACTGCTATCTCTTGGAAGTCTACAAAACAGACTATGGTTGGAACTTCATCAAACCACGCAGAGTTACTAGCAATTCATGAAGCAAGCAGATAATATATTTGGCTAAGGTCGGTCATTCAATATATTCGAGAATCATATGGATCATCAAGTATTTCAGAAAGTCCTACAGTTTTATTCGAAGATAACTCGGCCTGTATCAAACAACTTAAGGAAGGATATATTAAAGGGGATCGAACAAAACACATATTGCCAAAATTCTTCTACACTCATGAACTTCAAGAAAATGGTGATATTGATGTACAACAAGTTTGCTCATGCGATAATCTGGCGGATATACTTATAAAGTCACTATCTACATCGATATTTGAGAAACTGAGAAATAATATGGGTATGCGGAGGTTAAAAAGTTTTCTACATCAAAATGTCAAAATGTGAGACATTTTATTCATGGGGAGGCTGTACTCTTTTTCCTTCGTCAAGATTTTTATCCCACTGAGTTTTTCCTTGCAAGGTTTTAACGAGGCAGTCAATCTTTGCAATAAATCGCATTTGAAAATCAAGGGGGAGTGTTAAAATATTTGAATAAATATAAAGTGATTGTCAAAGCATATCGAGGAAGTCTCTCAAATCTTACTAAGGAAGACTTGCACAGCTTCTTAAGAAAGAAACTTAATCAAGAAGACTTGTAAAGCTTATCGAAGAAGACTTGTAAAGCTTATCGAGGAAGTTTTGTAATACTTAATGAAGAAGATTTGAATAGCTTACTTAGTAAGACTTGTAAACCAACTACTATAGATAGCTCATTTAGCTAATGAAATGAGATACAACTTTCTCTTTATATCTTCTATTCTCCTATACTTCCTCTACATTAAACATAACTAATATTTTTAGTCAAGGTTTATAATACATGATAAATTATTTAGAATAGAATAGGATAACCTTTGTTTATTTGGGGGTTCTTATTGTTTTATTGCTTATGGGTATAAATAAAAAGAGAAAAAGGGAGTCGGGTTGTGCATGTGTGCGGAGGGAACCTAGGAGGCCACCACCGGTTGTCTGTGGCTCCGGCGATGATGGAAATGTGTGATGTTGTTGATATTTTTGTGATGTGTTGTTTAGTTTTGTAACGCCCTCCAGACCCGGGATATAAGTCTGGGGGTTACTAGCTAATCTCCAAACCTGTACTACCTGCATAGTAATTAAGCAGAGATATATCTAAACCCCTTTAACATTAACCAAGATCTTTTTAGGTTGAAGTATGAAAACAAGAACCACACTCTATTTTATTACAAACCCAATTTAAAATCTTACAAACTTTCTTTATTACAAACCATTTTCTAACCAGTTTTAAACTACTTTTTCATTTATTCAAACACACTTATTAACTATCAACACTACACCTGCTCAGGCCACTCAAAGCTTTCTTCCTGGATTGGGATCAACACCTTGGGCATGAGAGGGTCCCGCAGCTTGACTCGCTTCTTTACCACTCGAGTCCTGATAGGTTTCATTTTCCTTCTTAACTGAAAACAATAAGGTGAATAACAACAAGAAAGGGGTGAGCCATAAGTTGCTCAACAAGTCTGCAATATATAAGTAGTGTTATAGTAAGGTAAATGAACGGGTATTTTGGTTACATCTGTAAAGATATAACCTTGCGAGAAAAGAATGAAGGCCACTATCGGCGAATAACAAATGAAATAATCTGGACACAAGTTCGCACCTATATCCTGCTGATCAGCCAGGATACAGTGTAGATCCATACCTCAATGTATAGATCCATTCGGGTACCCAGGATTTACAGCCCATCTCAAGGATCCGGTTAATTTCCGGTCCTTAGGATCAAGTATATACTTAATCCCAATCGTCACTATCCAGTCCATAGAGGAGCAACCGGAATAATCGATATGCTTTGATATATTCCAACACCAGAATATATCAATGTATATGTATAAGTATTGGAATATGAATAGAGGATTCAACAAATTATAAGAAATCAGGAATCGAAATAAAATATAAACTAAGGAATAATAATTGTGTATCAATGTTTATGAACAGGAATCAAAAGTGTGCAAGTGTGATAAAAATCTGAAGTAATTTCACTATTCTGAAATTAGAATAAGGGAAAAACTTGCCTTTCACACGATCTACTCCAAGTACTTCACCGTCGCCTATCACCGGCTCGGCTCGTCTTGTTGGTTTCGCTTCTATCAAAGAAATAGACTTATTTAGTCATCTCGTATCTCAATCGCGTCTCAAACCGACTTCATATAGCCCTTATCGTCTACCCATACGCGTATTACTAACCCATATATTAATTATTAACCAACAAGACTTGATTAACCACATAATTCGCATAAGCACATAAGCCACATAGTTATTTTAGGTTTCAAATAATTTTTTTAGAATCAAAATCAACTCACTATTCGTTTAACTAAACAATATCTGGCTCGTTCCCCATTTTTCAGGATTTATTGGACTCGTCTCTATACGTATTAAGGCTTATAATTAAATAAATATAGAATTCCACTAATTTCTAGAAGAATTTAGGATTTAATACTATTTTTAATGAAAACAGATCATTTTTCTAAGTCAAAGGGCTTTCGTTTCACTCAAATAGGATAAACAGTTCAATTATTATTCGATAAATACATATAAATCAATTTATTATTCAATATAAATAATTATAACTAATTATTGCACCCTAAAAATATTTTTAAATAATTATTTGGGAAAAATCAGAATTAAAAATGATTTTTTCATAATTTTCGGAATTAAAATAAATTTATTATGATTTATTGAAAATTGTTTGATTAATTAACAAAATAACTGTTATTCCCTAACAGTACAACAAGAATTACAGAAGGGGGGGGGGTTGAATGTAATTCTGACTCCCTTTCTTGATTTTAAAATGTTCTAACTTAATACATATAACAGTGTTTGATTTGCTAAAGTGCAGAATAAAAAGATAATTGAAATCAACACACTAAGTAATAAAACACAAGCCTTTAAAACTTTCTGGTAGATTTAAATGTATCCACCAGACATATATATATATATATATATATATATATATCATAATGAGAACTCTGTGAAGTTTTGAATAGCTCACAACTGCTTTACAAGTAGAATAAACAAAATTACAGAGAAATTTTTACAGAATACAGCTTGATATATTTCTCTGGAAAATGTATTTGCTTAGTTAAAATATTCTACTTGCTACACTTGTTTTATATATCACCAAGTTTACATGACGGTAAGACAAGATAATAAAACAAACATATCTAGTCTAACTTCATGCTACTTCACTACTCTATTCCAGCATCTTTTAATATCTTCATATTTGCATGGAAATGGTAATGCTTCTTTATTCTCAAAATCCTGCTCAACAGGCTGCCACATTCCTTTTGCAAACACCCAACGCATGTGACTGTATTGCCACTGTCAACAGCTATTTTGAATTTGATCATCCGTTGGGACTATCTTTGTCATCCGTCAAGAGTCTTTATGATTATCCGTAGGGAGCTTTATTGATCATCCGTCGAGAGTCTTGTAGATCATCCATCGGGAGTCTATCTGCCACTTGACTTATACAGAATTACAAGACATCTCATATTTACAATTGGTCATCCTATTCTGCATATCAGTCTAGTAGTCAACATGACTTAGATAACCCTATACAATCTACTAGACTAAAACATGTTATTTACAGAAATGTGCTACGGTACTTATTTGTTACATAAGCTACACTCTCGATGGATGTCAAATTATCATCCGTCGGGACTATAAAGTTTATCCGTCGGTACTATATTAGATCATCCGTCGAGAGCTACAAATTTCACTAAGTTAAATCTAATAAGGTGTTTTGTTTAACTTATCATCAAGCTCACAACATATTCCTAACAATAACTAATCATTTTTATATAATTAATAATTAATAAATAAATAAAAAATAATTAAGGAAATAAATAAATCTGATTTTTAGAAAATATTTCAGAATTATTTGTAATATAAATTAATTAATTAATAATTAATTAATCAATTTATAAAATAAATAAAAACTGATTTTATAATTAATAAGAATAAAAATAAAAATAATTTTTCAGAAACACTTGTCAGAAAAGGAAATCTGACAAAACAGATCAAAACCAGGTTAAAAACCGGGTTTTAATTCGGGTAAACGGGTCAACAAGAACCCAGAATCCGGTGACAATCCGGTCACATGAAAATTTTCCGACCAGTCCAATTCAGGTCAATACGGGAACGATTTGAGTTGATTCTGGGAGGGTTTTCATTCAACGTCAACCCAGGAACACAACCCCTCAGTTTATAACCATCGACGATTACCAGGTCGTCTTCTCCGTCCAAAACCCGAAGAACTCCAGTGAGCTTCTGCAGATTCCGACGAAGTCATTTTTAGACCAAATCATAAACCGTTTGTGCTCGTTTTTACATGGAATCGATTGTAAACTTAGTTCTAAACAGTAATCAACTAACAAAACACCTTAATAACCACTAGAATAAGATTCCGATCAAAACCGACTTAAAATCCGGCCAAACTCCGATCTACCTAAATCGTACACCAAAATTCATGTTCTATATCTCAAAATAAAGCTTATATCACAGACAATTAAACCCCTATGCCCAATCATATCTCAGACATCTTTTAAATAAAAAACGATCAAACTAAAAAATACGTAAACCCTAGATAACGTACTATCAATTCAAGCAATCGTTTGTAAAATTAATTAGCAAGAATCAATCAGAAATCATCAAATAAAGCTATTTACAACATCAATTTCAACAGATAACCCCAGAATCAAAAAGTACCAAATCAGGTATAAACCCTAGAAATTAAAATTGAAAAACAACGAATCAAAACATGATATTGGTACTAGAAATCGAAAGAACATATTTAGAGGATCAATTTAGGTACTCACATCGATCGATTTGGTGTTCAGAAATGCTCAAAATCAACGATTGATTCTCGACCCGAAATCCGACCCGACCCTGTTCTTCAGAGAATTTGCAAAATTTTTATAATTAATTAATAAAAATTAAATAAAAATTAGGCTATTTATAGTAGGTAAATTAATACTCCAAATAAAAATAAGGCCCTAATTATACATTTATTAAAATTAATTGGCCCCTAATTTTATAATTTTTGAGTATTAAATTTTAATTTTTAAATATTTTATATATACAATATATATGCCAAAAGTTCTCAAAAATTGTGAATAATTCAAAATACAAAGAAATGGTATAACTTAAAGTCCTATAATTTTATAAAAATAAAAATATGATTTTTGTGGGGTTTTTACAACCAATGGGGCCCGAAAAAGTCATTTTTCGCGAAACGAGAAAATTTATAAAATATCTAGATGTTCAGAATAACGCTATGGTACAAGCCGTTCTATGAAAAATAAGGTCAATTATTTTATTTGAAATATCATCTATAAAATCATAGTTCGGGTCGTATAACTTTTGATACGAAGGTTGTAAATATGAAATAAAATATCCGAAAAATACCCAGACAATACGAAATACACATAACACATAACAGTTAGGGTTTTATAGCTAATTACACATAAATGACATATTAGAACACATAATTTATTACTAATATGATATAATACAAGCGTAACTTCCCAGGCGTTACATCCTTCCCCCTTAATAGAATTCTGTCCTCAGAATCTCGCTAAGAAAACAAATGGGGATACTTTTCTAACATTTCTTTCTCAAGTTCCCAGGTTGACTCTTCAACCATAGAATTTCTCCACAAAACTCGTACTAAAGGTACGGACTTATTTCTCAACACTCTTTCTTGTCGATCTAGAATTTTCATTGGTTGTTCTATATAAGACAAATCAGGTTAAATTTCTATCGGCTCAAATTCTATTACATGTCTAGAATCAGAATTATATCGCTTAAGCATTGACACATGAAATACGTTATGAATATGCTGCATGTGAGGTAGTAGAGCTAACTCGTACGTAACTTTTCCGACTTTCTTCAAGATTTCAAATGGACCAACATATCGTGGCTTTAATTTACCCTTGTTGCCAAATCTGGTTAATCCTTTCCATGGTGATATCTTGAGTAATACATGCTCTCCTTCCTGGTAGCCCATGTCTTTCCTGGTTTGATCTGCATATTTGCATTGTCGATTTTGTGCTGCTTCAAGTCGCTTCCGCTCTATCTTTTCCTTAGTTTGTTGAATCAATTCTGGACCCAAAATTTTGCGTTCTCCAACTTCATCCCAATACATAGGTGATCTGCATTTTCTTTCGTATAAAGCTTTATAAGGTGGCATCCCAATGCTCGCATGATTATTGTTGTTGTAAGAAAATTCGACTAACGGTAAATGCTCGTCCCAACTCCCTTCAAAATCAATCACACATACACGTAACATATCTTCGGTTGTTTCGATAGTTCTTTCACTTTGTCCGTCTGTTTGCCGATGATAAGCGGTACTCATATTTAATTTGGTTCCAAGACATTCTTGAAATTGTCTCCAAAATCTTAAATTGAAACGTGGATCTCGATCATATACAATAGATACTGGGACTCCATGTCGTATTATAATTTCTTTAAGATATAAGTGCACTAACTTGTCAAGTGAAAATCTTTTATTGATTGGTAGAAAATGTGATGACTTCGTTAGTCTGTCAATAATTACCCAAATTACATCATGGTTCGCTCTGGTCCTTGGAAGTCCTAACACAAAATCCATTGCTATATGTTCTCATTTCAATTCTGGAATATCCAGTGGTTGTAATAATCCACTTGGACGTTGATGTTCTGCTTTGACTCGCTGACACGTGTAGCATTTATTTACCCATTCTGTTATTTCTTTCTTCATATTTTGCCACCAAAAGTTTTCTTTCAGATCTCGATACATTTTTATGCTTCCGAGATGTATAGAATATCTTGAGTTGTGAGCGTCTCATAATATTTTTTTTCAATTCTGGCACATTAGGTATCCAGATTTTTGATGAAGAGCGTAAAATTCCTTCATTATCTTTCTGCGCTGTAATTTCTTCTCCAGTTAAGTTTCCATTGTCTTGACTCACCACCTCTTCTTGGCATCTTCGAATCTTTTCCAATAGTTCTGGCTGGAATGTCATTGCGTGAATAACTTCAGTGGATTCATTTGGAATACGAACCTCAATTTCCAACTTTTCGAATTCTCTGACTAATTCTTCTGAAGAAGTCAATATATTCAATCTTTCGTTCCAGCTCAATGCATCTACCACGACGTTCGCTTTTCCTGGATGATAGCTGATTGTAACATCATAGTCCTTAATTAACTCTAGCCATCATCGTTGTCTCATGTTAAGTTCCTTCTGCCTAAAGATATACTTTAAACTCTTATGATCCGTGTAGATTTTGCATTTCTCACCGTAAAGATAGTGTCTCCAAAGCTTCAGTGTGAATACGATTGCTACTAATTCTAGATTATGCATAGGATATATCTGTTCATGAGGTTTTAATTATCTCGAAGCATATGTGACTACATTACCATGCTGCATCAATACACATCTTAGTCCTCGATATGAAGCATCGATGTAAATAATGAAATCTCCTTGCTCATCTGGTAACACAAGTACTGGTGTAGTTACTAACTGATTCTTCAGTTCTTAAAAACTTTCTTCACACTTGTCATCCCATATGAACTTTTCACTTCTTCGAGTCAACTTGGTCAGCGGCGTTGCTATCTTCACAAAATCTTTGACAAATCTTCTGTAGTAACCTTCCAATCCCAAGAAACTTCGGACTTCTGTTGGTGTCTTTGGCCTTTCCCAATTCAGTACGACTTTAAACTTTACTGGATCAAATTTATTTCCTTCCCTGCTGATGATATGCCCTAGAAATTGTACTTCTTTTAACCAAAATTCGCATTTTGAGAACTTCGCATAAAGCTGTTCCTTTCTTAATATTTCCAAAGCAATCCTCAGATGCTCGACTTGTTCCTCTTCAGTCTTTGAGTAAATCAAGATGTCATCAATAAATACAATCACAAATTTATCCAAGTATCTCTTGAATACCCTGTTCATCAAATCCATGAACGCTGTTGGTGCGTTAGTCAAACCAAATACCATTACGAGAAATTCATAATGTCCATATCTAGTATGAAAAGCAGTCTTGGAATATCTTCGGCTTTAATCTTCAATTGATGGTATCCTGATCTTAAGTCTATCTTGGAAAACCATGTGGCTCCTTTCAGTTGATCAAACAAATCAACGATCCGCGGAAAAGGATATTTATTCTTTATAGACAGCTTATTAAGTTTATGATAATCGATATATAGTCGCATACTGCCGTCTTTCTTTTTCACAAACAATACCGGTGCACCCCATGGTGATACACTAGGTCTTATAATTCCTCTATCTAGGAGATCTTGCAATTGTGTTGATAATTCTTTCATTTCAACCGGTATCATTTGATATGGAGCTTTCGAAACTGGTTTTGTACCTGATGCTAAATCGATAGTAAATTCAATTTCTCGGTCCGGCGGCAAACCTGGAAGTTCATCTGGAAAGACATCAGGAAATTCATATACAACTGGAATATAATCTATCTTGAGACTTTCCTTTTCGGTATCCAATATATAAGCTAGATAAACTTCACATCTTTATCGTATCAATCGCTTAGTCTACATCAGTATCAGAAATTTCTTCTGCTGTTTCTCGCCTCTAAACATTACTGTTGCATTTTTCGCAGTTCACAATTTCACTTTCTTGTTTGCACAATCGATCTGGGAATTATGATAAGCTAACCAATCCATCCCTAAAATAACATCAAACTCTCATAACTTTAAAGGAATCAAGTCTACAGAGAAATGATGTCCGGCTATTTCGATATCGCACTCGGGACATACTCGGTCTACAAGAACTTGGTCATCTTTTGCTAATTTTATAATTAATGTCTCACCCAACCATTCAGTTTTGCAACATATCTTATCAATGAATTCTTCAGAAATAAAAGATCTTGTAGCTCCAGAATCTATCAATACTTTTGCATCTACTGAGTTCATCAAAAGTGTACCTGCAATCACACTAGGACTCTGCACAGCTTCCTTCATCATCATGTTAAAAGTTCTCGCTCTGGGTTGATTATACTGTGGTGGCGGCGGTAGTAACAATACTTTCGGAATACTAGCGGCCATAGCTGGTCCTCGGCAATCCCTAGCAACATGTCCTTTCTTTCCATACTGGAAACAAGTAACCTCTGTTCTTCATGCTGGACATTCATTGGAGTAGTGCCCTTTCTGTTTGCATCTGAAGCATGTCACATTGGCCTTGATACAGACACTCGTATATTTCTGATCACATGTCTTGCAGTACGGCTGTAGAGGTCTGATGATTCCCTGCTGATTGGGAGCTTGGAAATGATTACCTGATCTCTGGTTGCTTTGTCCTGTCCTTTTAAAATTCATATTTGTTCGGGCTTGGAATCCAAGGTTCCTATTGGAACGGTTCTAAAAATTTCCTTGTACTTTTTCCTTTTGGGACCTTTCACTTTCCCTTCAATAATCATAGATTTCTGGACCATGGCAGTATAAGTCGTCAATTCAAAAACTGCAACTCGGCTGCGAATCCACGGCTACCCCTTGTTGGAATCTCTAAGCCCGTTTCTCTTCAGTATCCACTTGCTGTGGAACAAACCTAGCCAATTCAATAAACTTGGCTTCATATTCCGATACCGGTATATTTCCTTGCTTCAATTCCAAGAATTTAATTTCTATCTGGTTCTTCATATAGCGAGAAAAATACTTTTCCAGAAATAATTCCATAAACCTATCTCAGGTCAAAATGTCTTCACCCTATAAGGCTTTCCTAGATTCCCACCAATAATTTGCCCCTCATTTCAAAAAATAGCAAGCAAAATCAGTCTTCTGGTCCTCCCCTACTTTCACAAGTGCAAATGCTTTCTCTATTTCTTTCAGCCAAGCTCTTGCTTTGGTAGGATCTGATGTACCCTCAAACTCTGGAGGCTTAACTGACTGAAACTGCTTAAAGGTAACAACAGACACAACTGGTGGTAACTAAGGTTTAGGACGAGGTGGCTGTTGTAACATCTGTTGCTGAATCTGTTGCTGCTATTGTTGCATTATTACCATCTGATGTTGTATCAGATGGAACATTTGGTTCATAGTATCATTAGTCTGTCCCTCAGAGTTATTGTTGGAGGTTTCAGTTCTGGTCTTTCTTTTTGGTGCCATTTTCTGATAATAAAACAAATGATTCCTTTTTAATAATTTATTAAACAGTTGATAATAGATAAAGAAACAATTTATTTGTTATTAAAAAAAAATTTAAACAATGAATTATGGAAAAAAAATAATTTGATTAATATTAAAACAAGAGATTAAGTGATTTGAAATTTAAACAATCAATTGAAATGATTTTATAACTTGAAATGAAAATAATGGTACACTATTTAGATTAAACAGAATTTAAAATATGAAAAACTGTAAAACAATAAAATAAATATAAGTGCTATAAAGACTGAAATTTAAATAAATAAAAAGAAAAAGTTGAAAAAGTTTATTTTATATATATGACACCAGCCTCAGGTGTAAGTGCTTAATACAAAAAGTCTCGGTCAGATCTGTCATGGCTACTGCTACTACAAGTCAAACTAGATACTACACACATACATAGCTAACCACACTAACTATGCTGCATCTATCTACATATGTCACATATAATACACAACTAGTCTCTGCTGTCAAATCTCAAAACCCGGGCAGAATGCGCCTCAACTCATCACGGAGTATCTCGATAATTGACTGTGCCAAACGGGTAGCTCTATGATACTCTGCATAGGAATGTGGTCCATCGTGCATCAAAGCATCCAACTCAAAAGTAGCACTAAGCACTGTCGACTGAAACCTCTGACTCATCATGTAGTCTGGCCGAAGTGCAGCTAACGGTCTTCGATCTCTCTGGTCAAACAAACCCATAATCTCTCTACACTATGACCTCCAATACTCAACATCCTCTCTCATAACACTATACTCATGATATGGAATTATATGTGGTGCTGCAACCTGCCCCACAGACTCCTGCGATAGAATTCTCGGTATCCCTGCTATGCCCTGCTGTGGCAAACCCAACTGTAATCCCCCGTCATGCTCATCCATACCCTCAACCGGGGCCATTTGAAACACCTCTGGCTCTGGAGCGTGCACCTGAAAAGGAGGTAATACTGCTGGTGGAAACTCCGGCTCAATCTCTGGGATAAACTGATACTCTATCGGAAGTGGAGGTGGAAGCATCGACTCAAAGAACTCTAATGGATCAAACATCTATATCGGATCTGGTATCTGCTCTGGAGCTGGTGATGCTGGCTCCTGAGGTAGTGGTGGTGGAAGTAATGGAAACATCTGTGCTGACAGTGGTGGAATCACTGGTGCAGCTGGTCCAGTAATCGTCCGCTTAGAAGATCCTAATGATGCCATCTAATAATATAACATGAAAAGAAGAAGGGTCACTTAGGAGTCTTAAAACTTATATTTTCCTAACCTAAACTTATCTAATCCTAACACTACTCTTCTTATCTTACTATTCCTATCTTTTATGATCTCCCTATCTTATCTTAATCCTAATGTTCTTATTTTCAGGGACCTAACCTACAGCTCTAATGCCAAACCTGTAACGCCGTCCAGAACCGGGGTATAAGTGTTAGTGTTTGTGCCCTAGAGACAACACTATGATATTTTAGTTTAAGACATTAGGATTATTAATGTTTATGTTCTATCAATTATTCCCTTTATAATTTATTAATTCTTAATTTACTGTGATATAAATGTTAGATTAATAAATATCCTTGGAATATGATATGCAATTTTATATCTCTAAGTACGTGACTTAGAAATGAGATTTTGAGAATAGTATTAATATTCCTAAAGGTCCCTAGGTGAGTATTATTATTAAGGGACAATAATAATGTATTAAGACCGGTGTGTTTGTTGACTGATGATCACATTTCATTGATCATAGGTATGATGATACTAAAGTCAAAAACACATGCAGATGTATATGTACATGGTGCTGGACAGACCTAATGTGAGATTCTACATGTTTGTTATGTCATAAGTAATTCTCACAGTGATAATGATGTAATGGTCCTTAGACTTGAAGTCATTATATTTTTATACGAGAATTAATATATATTGATTCCATTAAAAGTTATCCTTGACCGGGTAATGATAAAAGTGGATATTGGGTATATTATGAATCGTATGAGAAATATAAAAGATCTAGATGGGATTTAACCCTCCTATTTTAGGAGTGATATTATTGGCCTCTTGTATGAGCTACACTATGAAATGCGTGGCCACACTCAAATGTTAATTTGATATGATCGTCTACTCATTGATCAAGGAAACTTGGATTAAACTATGATGAGGATGACACATTACATGCCTCTAGTTTAATCTATAATATTTGGTTAAAGGGATTATATTACATTATACATTATTCACAAAATGTTTAATTGATCATTGATTCAATTATTATTACTTGGGTAGGAAAGATGTATTACTAGATGCCGCTCATTGTTTACGATTTTAAATTAGATTTAAAATTCATTGCCAACGTAATAATAACCTATAGGGTCACACACTAAGAATGCTTGAAGGATTATTTAATTTAAATTGGATTTAAATTATATTAAAGTAATTTGAATTATTTATAATATTAATTAAGTATGACTTAAATAATTAGATAAATATTGATATTCAAATTCACTAATATTAATTATGAAATTTATTTGTTAAATAATTAAGTGAGACTTAATTATAATACAGATAGGAATTTCGAATTAAAAATAACTCATAATTAGTTAAGAGTTATAATTCGTTTTTCTACTCTCTATATAATATCTCTTGTGTGGCTGATTTTTGTGTGAAAAAAAAAGATTTTTACTAAAACCTAGCCACCAAGAGAGAAGATGGAGAGATCAAGAAGAAACGAGTTTGTGCTAGTACACATCTAATCCTTGAGTTCAAGCATTCGTGTGGACACCGATAGAGCGTAGATCGCGAGTGCGGGATGCGTGGTGATTGAACAATATTTGGATCTCCATTATACAACCAATGTTTATAAGAAATTATGAGAAATTAGGAATCGAAATAAAATATGAACTAAGGAATAATAATTGCGTATCAATGTTTATGAACAGGAATCAAAAGTGTGCAAGTGCGATAAAAATCTGAAGTAATTTCACTATTCTGAAATTAGAATAAGGGAAAAACTTGCCTTTCACACGATCTACTCCAAGTACTTCACCGTCGTCTATCACCGGCTCGGCTCGTCTTGTTGGTTTCGCTTCTATCAAAGAAATAGACTTATTTAGTCATCTCGTATCTCAATCGCGTCTCAAACCGACTTCACATAGCCCTTATCGTCTACCTATACGCGTATTACTAACCCGTATATTAATTATTAACCAACAAGACTCGATTAACCACATAATTCGCATAAGCACATAAGCCACATAGTTATTTTAGGTTTCAAATAATTTTTTTAGAATCGAAATCAACTCAATATTCGTTTAACTGAACAATATCTGGCTCGTTCCCCATTTTTCGGGATTTATTGGACTCGTCTCTATACGTATTAAGGCTTATAATTAAATAAATATCAGAATTCCACTAATTTCTAGAAGAATTTAGGATTTAATACTATTTTTAATGAAAACAAATCATTTTTCTTAGTCAAAGGGCTTTCGTTTCACTCAAATCGGATAAACAGTTCAATTATTATTCGATAAATACATATAAATTAATTTATTATTTAATATAAATAATTATAACTAATTGTTGCACCCTAAAAATATTTTTAAATAATTATTTGGGAAAAATCAGAATTAAAAATGATTTTTTCATAATTTTCGGAATTAAAATAAATTTATTATGATTTATTGAAAATTGTTTGATTAATTAACAAAATAACTGTTATTCCCTAACAGTACAATAAGAATTACAGAAGGGGGGGTTGAATGTAATTCTGACTCCTTTTCTTGATTTTAAAATATTCTAACTTAATACATATAACAGTGTTTGATTTGCTAAAGTGCAGAATAAAAAGATAATTGAAATCAACACACTAAGTAATAAAACACAAGACTTTAAAACTTTCTGGTAGATTTGAATGTATCCACCAAACATATATATATATATATATATATATCATAATGAGAACTCTGTGAAGTTTTGAATAGCTCACAACTGCTTTACAAGTAGAATAAACAAAACTACAGAGAAATTCTTACAGAATACAGCTTGATATATTTCTCTGGAAAATGTATTTGCTTATTTAAAATATTCTACTTGCTACACTTATTTTATATATCACCAAGTTTACATGACGGTAAGATAAGATAATAAAACAAACATATCTAGTCTAACTTCATGCTACTTCACTACTCTATTCCAGCATCTTTAAATATCTTCACATTTGTATGGAAATGGTAATGCTTCTTTATTCTCAAAATCCTGCTCAACAGGTTGCCACATTCCTTTTGCAAACACCCAACGCATGTGACTGTGTTGTCACTGTTAACAGCTATTTTGAATTCGATCATCTGTCGGGATTATGTTTGTCATCCGTCAAGAGTCTTGATGATTATCTGTAGGGAGATTTGTTGATCATCTGTCGGGAGTCTTGTAGATCATCCATCGGGAATCTATCTGCCACTTGACTCTATTTCACTTTTACAGAATTACAAGACATCTCATATTTACAATTGGTCAACCTATTCTGCATATCAGTCTAGTAGTCAACATGACTTAGATAACCTTATACAATCTACTAGACTAAAACATGTTGTTTGCAGAAATATGCTACAGTACTTATTTGTTACATAAGTTACACTCTCGATGGATGTCAAATTGTCATCCGTCGGGACGATAAAGTTTATCCGTCGGTACTGTATTAGATCATCCGTCGAGAGCTACAAATTTCACTAAGTTAAATCTACTTTGTTTAACTTATCATCAAGTTCACAACATATTCCTAACAATAAGTAATCATTTTTATATAATTAATAATTAATAAATAAATAAATAAATAAATAACGAAATAAGTAAATCTGATTTTTAGAAAATATTTTAGAATTATTTATAATATAAATCAATTAATTAAATACGTAAACCCTAGATAACGTACTATTAATTCAAGGAATTGTTTGTAAAATTAATTAGCAAGAATCAATCATAAATCATCAAATAAAGCTATTTACAACATCAATTTCAACAGATAACCCCAGAATCAAAAAGTACCAAATCGGGTATAAACCCTCAATTGAAAAACAATGAATCAAAACATGATAATGGTACCAGAAATCGTAAGAACAGATTGAGAGGATCAATTTGGGTACTCACATCGATCGATTTGGTGTTCAGAAACGCTCAAAATCAACGATTGATTCTCGACCCGAAATCCGACCCGACCCTGTTCTTTAGAGAATTTCCAGAATTTTGCAGAATTTTTAAATTAATAATAATTAAATAAAAATTAGGCTATTTATAGTAGGTAAAATAATACTCCTAATTAAAATTAAGGCCCTAGTTATACATATATTAAAATTAATTGGCCCCTAATTTTATAATTTTTGAGTATTAAATTTTAATTTTTAAATATTTTATATATACAATATATATGCCAAAAATTTCCAAAAATTGTGAATAATTCAAAAATACAAAGAAATTGTATAACTGAAAGTCCTATAATTTTATAAAAATAAAAATGTGATTTTTTTGGGGTTTTTGACACCCCAATGCGGCCCGAAAAATTATTTTTCGCGAAACGAGAAAATTTATAAAATATCTAGATGTTCAAAATAACGCTTTGGTACAAGCCGTTCTATGAAAAACAAGGCCAATTATTTTATTTGAAATATCAGCTATAAAATCATAGTTCGGGTCATATAACTTTTGATATGAAGGCTGTAAATATGAAATAAAATATCCGAAAAATACCCTAAAAATACCCGAACAATACGGAATACACATAACACATAACAGTTAATATTTTATAGCTAATTACACATAAATGACATATTAGAACACATAATTTATCACTAATATGATATAATACAATTGTAATTTCCCAGGCGTTGCAGGTTTTAGAGAGAGTTAGATTAAGGGCAACGAGATGGGAGTGAAATTGAGAAAGAGATTGAATTAAAAGTGAGAGAGAGGATATGAGTGTGGTGTAAATGGGTTGTGTGTGTTTACAGTGGGTGTATGTTTGTTATGTCTACGCGCGCGTGTGTTGTTGTGGTGCAGAGAAGAAGTCACCACTATTGTGGCGGCAGCGATGGTGGCTAAAATTAAGAGAAAGAGAGAGAGATTTGAGGGAGGAAAGATAGGAGGATGATAAGGCGCGTGTGTGCATTGTTCTGTGTGTAGGGGTATATTGTGTTAGTTGGTTGTGTGTTTGCACTTTGCGGTGACGGGGAGAGGGAGAAGAAAAGGCCACCACCACTGCTATGGTAGCGATATTGATAAAGAATAAGGGAGCGAGATGGAGGTTTGAGGCAGATAGAGATCAGAGATTGAGAGAGACCGAGAAGGCAGAGAGATTGGGGAGGTGCAGCGGGAGAGAGAGAGGGGGAGAGAGGGGGAGAGAGAGGGAGAGAGAGGGAGAGAGAGAGAGGAGAGTAGGAGGCGCACCTACATACATGACGATTATTTTATTAGTTATTTTTTGGTGGTGCTAAATGTAGTAAATTTTTACTTCATGCAGTAATGAGTAATTACTAATATATCCTCACACGTATTAAATGTCCCTCGAGTCCTCTACCTTGTTAAACAACCCTAAACTAATTTCTCCTCATTTTCTGCACCTACTACTGATGGTGATGCTCCACGCGCCCCTTTACTGTAATATTACAATATTATAAGTGGTATTTTAAAAATATTCGATTTAATCGATTAATTTCTAATTAATTTGTTACAAAATGCTTCAATATTTTAATAAATAACTTATATAAAAATATTTTTATATTGTTGTAATATTAAAATACATCTGAATTTTACTCCGATTAGTTTTTTAATTAATCTTCGAGATTAATCATAAATCGGTAACTCAACCGATTAGTTCCGATTCTCGATTTATACAAGGTTGTTTATAAGTCAAAAAAGTTATAACGTACAACTAAACATTGCAAGGATCGTGTATGTGTGCAATCATTTCCGATTCTCGATTTATACAAGGTTGTTTATAAGTCAAAAATGTTATAATCTATAACTAAATATTGCAAGGATCGTGTATGTGTACAATCGTTTCATGTACTTTCGTATTTTCGTGTCAAAATTTTAAAACTGAATTCGACCCAAATATGTGAGATAAATTTTTGAAACTCGATTTATATATTAAAAATACATTAAATTTGTTTAATTTAGCATACTTGTCATTAGTTAATATAGTGTCCTTCGGTTTAATAATAATTTTCACTTTTTATTTTGAGCACGTAATTTAAGATTTATTAACCTAATAGTTTCGTAAATTATTTTTCATATTTTTTCTAAATTATTTAATATTTATTTTTTAATCTAGAAATAGAAAATTTAAAAATATACAATGAAAATTAAGATTCTAGAAAATAATGACATATTGTTCCGTTAGACTACAAATGCTAAATCAAAGATGTAGGTAAATTATTAAATGTACTAATCTGTTTAAAGAAGAAAATGTAGTTAATGAAGGTATTAAATACATTAATTTTTAAGTGGCGCTCGGAAAATAAGATGAAGTTATTGTTGTAATTTCTGTTTACTGCATGGAGTAAAAATTTACTGTATTTAGAAATCATGTTATTTTATTATTCTGAATTAAACTTTTAAATTTTTTATTTAGAATCAGAGAATGAACTGAAACTTGATAATTAAATTACAATTTTCAAAACTGATAAAATATTTGATTAACTTATTAGATGATAAAATGAATTTGAGGATGATATTTTAAAAATTGGTAAAAACAAAAAAAGATGGATTTTGATTGATTTTATAAAATGGTGGGAAGTTAGATTTTGTAAAGAATGGTTTTATCTAATTCGAATATTTTAAGAGGGTCAATATAAAAAATTTGTGCTTAAGAATAAAATAACGAATTATTTTTTTAAATAACATTAAAGAATTTATTAAATTATTCTGGGAGATTGTAAAACTATGAATAATTAAATTAGGAGATGTGTATGGAGAAAGTTTAGGGAGTTGGCTTATAAATCTAGGAGGAAATGTAACAATTTTTATGATGAACGGAAATTAAATTATTAATCATATTAAATAAGTATAAATTTAGAAAGAGATTTAAAATGAAGACTTTGATGAATTATTAAAAATGGTTGGAGTATTTAAAAGTCAAGAGAGTAGTTTTATTCGACTTGATAATTTATTTAGAAATTTATCGGCAATTTTTTTATGAGTTAAAGGATTATAAAGATCACTTTATAGAATTATTTTTAGAAATAAGATTATTTAATTAATATCTTAGAAATTGATTAGTGTGTTATTTGTTTAAAATACTTCCCGAACTTAGATTTTTACGTGTAATATATGGTTGCGATCGTGAGAAAAATATCTACTTTTTAAAATTACTATAAGAATGTAAAAGCTTACGAATTTTGGAGTTATAATTAAATTAGATATTTAGATATTGATATATTATTAATTATTTCTATTTAGCATTTGGTAATTATATGGATTGATTTTCAGTTCTTATTATTGAATTGTTGTTTTATATTGGTTATAGAACTAATCAAAGGGAAGAGACTATTGCAGATAAGGCTCGTAAGAGTAACTTCGTGTAATTTTGTAATTGTACATTGAACTTGAGGCAGGTTTACTAATTTCCTTACTATTTTTTAAGTATTTTTTTTTAAATTTAGTACTCTGTTGAAATTATGTTAGCATCAACCATTTTCATAATTGTTTTAAGAAAATATATAATTTTTTGAAAGTTTTTAAAGGTACCTGTTGCTTATAAATTATTATCCGGGACTATTCTAAATATCCCAAGTGTATGTTTCAACTATTTTATGTAATCATAATCGTTCTCATTGTTCTAGATGACTCCTTGTATTCTTTCAGCAAAGGCTTGACTTATTATTTCTTGTCAGCCACACTCATTTTTTCCAGTAAAATCTATTATTTGGGTTAACTACCTTTATTTGAATTTGAGAGTTGATTTATTGTTCGGATCAGTAGAAATGTTACAATAAGATCGTAAATAGGATCACTGATAGTGATTGGTTACTCATTTAAAAATCCTGAAAGTCGAAACAACTTGGAACGTAAATTGATTTTTATGTTTATTCACTGCGGTTATTTTCTTCGCTTCGAGATAACCAAATGAGTCTTTATCGAATTCAACCATTCTCATCGTTTGAGGTGGTTACCTCTATTGAATAAACAAGCGATGCATTTTTTGTGTCGCCTAAAATAATTTTCATTACTTCTGCATTAGCTCATTGTTCGGGCTAATGTGATTTATTTGAGAGGTATTGGCTGTGTGCTAGACTTTGCAAATAAAATTTTTGTGTCTAATAATATTTCAAATCAGTCTAACAAAATGTTATCCAGGGACTCTTACTCTAGACTCTTACTCTAGACTGGTCAACATGGTCGGAGGCATACGACCATGGAGATGCGAAAAGTATCTTTTTATTTTATCCATTTAATCGGATTTTATTATGGCTTAAGTCTAACCAGGGTTAAGATATTAACCCTTCTTTAAATGCTAGCAAGTGTGTATTAGGCGTTCCAATGATGAGCCATGATCGGGTGATCGTAAGATACGCATGAGAACGATACACTGTGGTAATTGATCACATCACTGGCGTACCTGTTAGTGTTTGTGCCCTAAAGACAATACTATGATATTTTAGTTAAAGATATTAGGATTATTAATGTTTATGTTCTATTGATTATTCCCTTTATAATTTATTAATTCTTAATTTACTGCGATATAAATGTTAGATTAATAAATATCCTTGGAATATGATATGCAATTTTATATCTCTAAGTACGTGACTTAGAAATGAGATTATGAGAATAGTATCAATAATCCTAAAGGTCCCTAGTCGAGTATTATTATTAAGGGACAATAATAATGCATTAAGACTAGTGTGTTTGTTGACTGATGATCACATCTTATTGATCATAGGTATAGTGATACTAAAGTCAAAAACACAGGCAGATGTATATGTACATGGTGATGGGTATACCCAATGTGAGATTCTACATGTCTGTTATGTCATATGTAATTCTCACAGTGATAATGATGTAATGGTCCTTAGACCTGAAGTCATTATATTTCTATACGAGAATTAATATACATTGATTCCATTAAAATTTATCCTTGACCGGGTAATGATAAAAGTGGACATTGGGTATATTATGAATCGTATGAGAAATATGAATGATCTAGATGGGATTTAACCCTCCTATTTTAGGAGTGATATTATTGGCCTCTTGTGTGAGCTAGACTATGAAATGCGTGGCCACGCTCAAATGTTGATTTGATATGATAGTCTACTCATTGATCAAGGAAACCTGGATTAAACATTGATGAGGATGACACATTACATGTCTCTAGTTTAATCTATAATATTTGGTTAAAGGGATTATATTACATTGTACATTATTCACGAAAGGTTAAGTCGATCACCGATTTAATTATTATTAGTTGGGTAGCAATGATGTATTACTAGATGCCGCTCATTGTTTACGATTTTAAATTAGATTTAAAATTCATTGCCAATTTAATAATAACCTATAGGGTCACACACAAAGAATGCTTAAAGGATTATTTAATTTGAATTGGATTTAAATTAAATTAAAGGAATTTGAATTATTTATAATATTAATTAAGTTTGACTTAATTAATTAGATAAATAATGATATTCAAATTTACTAATATTAATTATGAAATTTATTTGTTAAATAATTAAGTGAGACTTAATTATAATACAAATAGGAATTTCGAATTAATAATAACTCCTAATTAGTTAAGAGTTATAATACATTTTTCTACTCTTGATATAATATCTCTTGTGTGGCTGATTTTTGTGTGTAAAAAAGACTTTTACTAAAACCCTAGCCACCAAGGGAGAATATGGAGAGAGCAAGAAGAAACGAGTTTGTACGAGTACACATCCAATCCTTGAGAGCAAGCATTCGTGTGGATACCGATAGAGCGTAGATCGCGAGAGCGGGATGCGTGGTGATTGAACAAGCTTTGGATCTCCATTAGTTAACCAATTTGTAAAGCTTCTTAAGGTAAACAATCTGATCTATTAATTAAATATCTATTTTCGCATGGATTCTGCGGTGGGTTTCGAAAATTCTGGTTTTTCACGTTTTTAATTACCGTTTCCGTTGCGTTTATGTGATCGAAACCCTTCAATGGCATCAGAGCTACTTGCGAAAAGTGTTTAATTCATTTATGTGCTTACTGGTTTTATGATGATAATATGTATACAATATTCCATGACTGTTATGTATGAGATTTTATATGTTTTACATGTTATTATGTTTATATATGCGTATGTATGTATATGTTTTGAATATATGATATTCATGAGAGTTATATAATCATATGATGATTATATAATATGTATATATACTGATATATACATATTTTTTGTTTTTTCTTATTATATGAATCGTATTTGGTATGATTCTGAATCGAATGCAGCGGATTTGGTGAAATCTGGGTCTGGTGTCAGATTTTGGCGAACGAATACGCTATTTCATATGGAATCGAGCGTCTGAATGTAACTGATAGGTAAGGCTATCAATGACTAATCTTTAAGGCGTTTGAATTCGTTTAGGCCCTGAAATCTGCGATTTAATGTTATCAGATTTAACTTCGAATTTTCTGATTTTTTCAATATTTGGTTTTTATGATTAGATCATGATGGGTATGATATGTTAAGATCAGATTATGTGTTTTAACATGTTCTTTTGTGTTAATTGAGCATGGTGGATGGTTATGGCTTATGACCTTAGGTTAATGGTTTTGGTTTTTCAAATACGGCTTGCATGTCGTTTAATCTTGTAATTATTAAATCTCGAATGTAACTCGAGTTCTTCTTGTAAGTTCATAAGACTAGTTTTCATATTTCATTCTTGTAATGTACATGAAGACATAAATATTTGAAGATCAAGGGTAATCCCACATGGAGGCCATCCAAGGAAGCAATACAAGAAATAAGACATGTAATAGTTAGCCTATATTTATTTTCCACCTTAGATTGACCTAGATCTTTGTCATTAGCTTGATAAAGATCATATAGGATGAAGCCATAACCAACCACGTTTATTTATTGCACTTTACATATATATGTGCATATGATGAATGTATGTGTAGAGTAGTTTATAAAGATGCATGTGTAATTAGATTAAGGATGTATGTATTAGATACGACACTCATGCCATGCTTGCTAAACAAGATAAAATCTGTAATGACTCAAGATTTTAAAATGAACAAACAATTATGAGATTCTCATGTTTATGAAACAGGGAATAAAATACAAATTTCTTTATTTCTGACATGGGGCGATTTTGTCAAAAGCGAGTTTTTTGAACTTGTAAGGTTGTGGGTTTTAAGCGAGACCGTTGTGACTCCCTCACTACCTGGAAATCAAACCATTGACGAATATTGATTTGAAGTATTTTATTCAAGGAAAAATTGGGAATCTCTTTATGATGGGAATGATCATTTTAAAATTAACAAAATCCTAAGGTTAATATTAAGTTGATCGGATGCCTTCCAATAAGTCTAATGCGTTAACCCTAGATCGATAAGGAGTGGGTTCGCCAAAGCGAAGTACTCCCATCTATCGTGGGAGATGTGTTGAAGTATATTGATACTTTTGACTATTGGGTTTGACTTAACTAAGTTACCACAATAGGATTGTGAACTTAGAGGCATAGAGTTTGGCGAGATTTATTAGATAAATATGAACAAATATTGTTCCACCAAGCTATCCAAGAGTTATATAGTTGATATAATTGACAAATGTTGTCTACCTAAATAATCATGTTTTAGGAGAAAAGCCAAAGTTGACCTAACGCATGGTGAAATATGGATCTTGGCTCACTAAAAAGGATATAGAAGATATTCTTTCCGAATTAATAGTTAGGGCTATTGATTTGATAAAAAATAGTGGGAGATATATATTGTATATATATATATATGAATAATCACTTGAACATAATTTAATGATCATCTGTAGACTAAGTCATTTTATGCACTTTAAAATTATAGATATCAAATGACAAATAACACAAATAACTTCTCTATGTAATAGTCCTTGAGAAGGACAAGCTGACATGAAATAATTTCCTAAATTGACTTGGGAACTTGAGGATTGTCCTCAGGTTCAAGGATGTTACTCAATCCCCTCCCTTATTTCTTCTAGATGAAAATGAAACATGTGCTGAATAAAATGCTTATCATAAGCAAATTAATTATGCAACTGATGTTTCATGTCTCATGCTTTTAATTATGAGTGCTGAGCTTTAGAAGCAACAAGAGCATAATGATGCTTATGATATGATTGAGCACCTTCAAAGGATGTTTGAAGGATAGACTCGTCAGAAAGATTTGACAATAATAATGTAACAACCCGCACTTCCGGACTATTAAATCTAAATACCAAAACTTAAATAAAATAGATTCTTATTCGATAATTCAAATATATCACGAAGGTCAAAGCAGCGGTCAAACTCAATAATCAAAATCATAAAAACAGAGACGCAGCTCCACAAATCCGATAATAATTGTCTAACAGATAATTAAATTCATTCTCTAAAAACAAAATCTGTATTCTAATTCAAATAGCACAAAACGAAGCAGCACAGATCTCCACATAGTTCTCATTCCTTAATCTTAATATGCTCCAAATTCCGAACCTGAAATGTTAAAAGGGGTGAGCTACACAGCTCAGCAAGTACAAATTGACTAACTTTTAAACAGAAAAACAATGGGTGTTTTGATAAAACGATTTTTCTTAAAACAATAAAAATTTTGTAAAACATTTTCTAAAATAAATCCAACCCAAAGTTTTATATTTTATAGGTCAGAATTTAAAACAGAACAGAGCAGAATTTATAATAGTACAGATTTTATAACAGATCTGAACAGAATAAAACAGAACGAAACGATAATTCTTATAAATACCACAGTCTTGATCTACGGCCACACTTTGCCAGTAGCCGGCATCTAATTCTTATTCTTATTCTTTATACCACACTTTGCCAGTGGTCGGCATCTAAAGTTCAATAATTACGCGCCCTTAATAGGTATCTAAAGTTGCACACTTGTGCGCCTACTAAGGGTATCTAAGGCTAGTTCCGGAACTATAGCGTAAATTACGAACGGTTCGAAAACGTAGAGAATGGGTTCTAAAATTCACAAATACTTATATCTTATAATTTCGAAATCAAAGTTTTTATATCTTATATGAAATTAAAAACAGAACTGAAATATCTTTTCGGAAATTTAAAAGTAAGTCAAAAGGTACTTACCTCAAAGCCTGACCAGATCTGAATTTACTCTTTTTGACCCTCTAAACGATATTTTCTTGAAAAACACGAAACACGAAAGCTGAAGATAACGAAAAGACCTTTCTGAAAAGTCCAGAATCACTGAATTCTGACTTACGATGAATTTTCTACGAATTTTACAAGACAGCTGATTTTTGCTGAGAAAGTCCTACGAATTTTAATGATAAAAACAAGGAATACGAATATGGTGTATTTATAACGATACAAAACCCTATATCTCAACTAGGAAATAATAATATTTCCTCCTAAAGATTTACAACCTCTCCAAGTAAATTCCATAAATAAAATATTTGATACACACAATTACCTAAACTAAAAAAATTTCGATTTTCTAAATTATTCTTACACTTATTTCCACAAATAACAAATCTTTTCACAAATCAACTACCTTGCACAAAATGTTTTCAGAATATTCTAATTTTAAAATATTTATCTAGACAAATTAATATCTAATTTCTAATAAATAAATTAAAAATAAAATTACGAATTTTACATTCTTCCCTCCTTAAAAGAATTTGGTCCCCAAATTCACATAACATAAATAAATTAAATAAGTCACTAAAGAAAAGAAATCATACCTTAATTGCGATAGTTGTCATTTCCTGTCAGCTGAAACACACGTCCTTTGCCCATCTTGTTATCTGCTTCCTTCCTTGGTGGCGGTGGCGGATTGTGCGGACAATTCGAAATCTTATGTCCTACTTCTCCGCAATGAAAACAAGCACCTGTATTCCAACGACAGACTTTGTCCGGATGATTCTTGCCGCACCTGGTACACGTCTCTCGATCACCTTGACCCCCGATGTTATCGTACACGTGTGGCTTCTTGAGTGGTCCCCCTTGAAAAGATTGCCCACCGCCTCTTATTCCAACTGCCAGACGCCTTTTCAGATTCTGCCAAGCCCCTTTCGATCACTAACGCCTTGTTGAGGACAGCCTCGTACGTCTGAAGTTCAAACGACGCCACTGAATTCCTGATGTCACTTCGAAGTCCCTCCTCTAATCTTCGTGCTCGACTGCTCTCATCTGCTACTAGGGTCGACGCGTACTTCGCAAGCTTTGCAAATTCTGCTTCGTATTCAATGACGGTTCTTCCACCTTGTTGAAGTCGAATGAAGTCCCTCTCTTTCTGCAGACGAACTGTTCTCGGAAAGTACTTGTCCTCTAAAGCCTTCTTGAACTTTGCCCAAGTGTACGGTTCATGATTTTCTTCAAGATTTGTCGTCTCATTCTTCCTCTTTTCCATAAGCCACCAGTCGTAAGCGCTTCCTTGCAATTGGTACACAGCTAAGGTCACCTTCTGTTCCTCATTGCTCCCCAGAAGTCCGAAAGCTTTTTCCATCTCTTGGATCCACATCTCAACGATAGCCGGGTCTGTAGCTCCATCAAAAGTTGGCGGGTTCAAACGCTTGAATTGAGAGACGATGTTGGGCTTCGGTTGCTGATTCACAAGTACAGCTAGAGTTTCAGCCAGCTGGTCAAAGACGTTTCCTCCTTCATCATTATTGCCCTGATTTTCATTGTTGTTCTGATTTTCTCCATCCATCTTTACTAGAACACACAAAACAAATTCTAAACTTATAGTCAATAATCAAAAAAAACACAAAAGTCAAACATATCAAATAATCACACAAATAAATGCCCTAAATCCAAAATAATTTTCTAAGACCTATACGATAGTCTAAAGGATCGCATCCTAGGGAATGTACTAGTCCCATACCTAATACACTCCGAAGGACAGCCTGCTCTTGATACCAACTGTAACAACCCGCACTTCCGGACTATTAAATCTAAATACCAAAACTTAAATAAAATAGATTCTTATTCGATAATTCAAATATATCACGAAGGTCAAAGCAGCGGTCAAACTCAATAATCAAAATCATAAAAACAGAGACGCAGCTCCACAAATCCGATAATAATTGTCTAACAGATAATTAAATTCATTCTCTAAAAACAAAATCTGTATTCTAATTCAAATAGCACAAAACGAAGCAGCACAGATCTCCACATAGTTCTCATTCCTTAATCTTAATATGCTCCAAATTCCGAACCTGAAATGTTAAAAGGGGTGAGCTACACAGCTCAGCAAGTACAAATTGACTAACTTTTAAACAGAAAAACAATGGGTGTTTTGATAAAACGATTTTTCTTAAAACAATAATAATTTTGTAAAACATTTTCTAAAATAAATCCAACCCAAAGTTTTATATTTTATAGGTCAGAATTTAAAACAGAACAGAGCAGAATTTATAACAGTACAGATTTTATAACAGATCTGAACAGAATAAAACAGAACGAAACGATAATTCTTATAAATACCACAGTCTTGATCTACGGCCACACTTTGCCAGTAGCCGGCATCTAATTCTTATTCTTATTCTTTATACCACACTTTGCCAGTGGTCGGCATCTAAAGTTCAATAATTACGCGCCCTTAATAGGTATCTAAAGTTGCACACTTGTGCGCCTACTAAGGGTATCTAAGGCTAGTTCCGGAACTATAGCGTAAATTACGAACGGTTCGAAAACGTAGAGACTGGGTTCTAAAATTCACAAATACTTATATCTTATAATTTCGAAATCAAAGTTTTTATATCTTATATGAAATTAAAAACAGAACTGAAATATCTTTTCGGAAATTTAAAAATAAGTCAAAAGGTACTTACCTCAAAGCCTGACCAGATCTGAATTTACTCTTTTTGACCCTCTAAACGATATTTTCTTGAAAAACACGAAACACGAAAGCTGAAGATAACGAAAAGACCTTTCTGAAAAGTCCAGAATCACTGAATTCTGACTTACGATGAATTTTCTACGAATTTTACAAGACAGCTGATTTTTGCTGAGAAAGTCCTACGAATTTTAATGATAAAAACAAGGAATACGAATATGGTGTATTTATAACGATACAAAACCCTATATCTCAACTAGGAAATAATAATATTTCCTCCTAAAGATTTACAACCTCTCCAAGTAAATTCCATAAATAAAATATTTGATACACACAATTACCTAAACTAAAAAAATTTCGATTTTCTAAATTATTCTTACACCTATTTCCACAAATAACAAATCTTTTCACAAATCAACTACCTTGCACAAAATGTTTTCAGAATATTCTAATTTTAAAATATTTATCTAGACAAATTAATATCTAATTTCTAATAAATAAATTAAAAATAAAATTACGAATTTTACAAATAAGGCACCATACTTTTGCATTAATGGAAGAATGATATCCGGTTGGACCATATGTTCTAAAGATGATAGGTATATCTACCTTGATATTTTAGGTTTCAAGAATAGTCTAGAGACTCATCTTGATTTGATCAAACAATCTTTGAATAACTTCTATTCTCATTTTGTTAAGAACAAAAGGAATGAGATAGACAGAACACTCACTTAGTTGTTAGGCATGTTTAGAACTGCTGAAAATAACACAGTAAAGTCATGAATTACGTCCATATTGATGGTGTACACATGGAATGCAAATGGGAAAGGAAAGTGGATAGGAAAGGTGAAGATTTGATCTTATTCGGTGCCAAATGAAAGTCCAATCCCAAAGGGCTTTTGAAGTCTGATAGTGGTGTTGCTAAAGGAGATGATTGTCACTTCTGTGGAAATAACTGGATGATTGGAAGTTAAATTGTCTATCTTGTTTGGAAGAACTAAAGAAGAAGACTAGAAATGGTCAAGCTTCAGGTATCGGGTTAGAATTGGAGAAAAAGTTGTTGCTCTGGTTGAAGGAACTCGATACCTAATTTTGCCCATAAAGCGAGATTGAGAAGTTGATAAATTATTATTACGTGCCTGCCTTTAGCGAATACATTAAATTAATTTCTTGTTAGGACAAGAAAGGTTTTCATTTTAATTATAAAAACAATTGTTGTTTATTCTATTTAATGATAAGGCTTATAATGTTGCACAATGTGTTAACAATTTATATGTTCTAAGATGACTCAAATCAAACATTACCTCTACCATTGTCGTTAAGCCATATTAATGAGAAACGCATTTCTGAGTTACATATAGATGAATACTTGGATAAGTTTGATTTTGAATCATACGGAAGATGCGAACTTTGTTTCATTGGCAAAATGACTAAAGCTTCTTTTACCTGATCAGGTGAAAGGGCCACCGAACGATTATGATTTATACATAATGATGTATGTGTTCGAATGCGCATGATGGCAAGGGGTGGCTTATACTACTTCATAACATTTACTGATGATTTCAGTAGATATGGATATGTGGTTCTTATGAAGAACAAATCCGATTCTTTTGAAATGTTCAAAGAATATAAGGCCGAAGTAGAAAAGAAAACAAGGGAAAAGTATAAAAGTTTTACGATCAGATCATGGAGGAGAATACTTAAACCTCAATTTCAAGAGTTTCTTGAAGGAGTATGATAGTGTATCATAACTTACTCTTTCTGGAACACCTCAATGGAATAGAGATTTTGAGAGGAGAAATTGTACCTTGTTGGACATAGTGCGATCGATGATGAGTTAAACGGATCTTCCATTCAGTTTCTAGGGTTATGCTCTAGAAACGGCTGCATATACACTTAACCAAGTTCCGAATAAAGCGGTTCAAAATACTCCGTATGAGATATAGAGTGATAAATGTCATAGCATGTCATTTATGAAAATTTGGGGACGTGAAGCGTTTGTAAAACGTTTAGCCTCTGACAAGCTTGGACCAAAATTAGATAGATGCTATTTTATGGGATACCCAAGTGAGACTAGGGTATAGTTTTTATAATCCTTCTAAGAACAAAGTGTTTGTTGCTCGGGTCGCTGTATTTCTTGAGGGAGAACTACATTTTAATAAAATCAGTGGGAGGATAATACATCTCGATGAAGATCGAGAACCACGTGATAACATTGAACCAGAGTTGGAATAAGATCAGGATGTACATCAAAATGTTGAAAGTAATCATGTCCAATAAACACAGGTTATTCGTAGATCTAGTAGGATTCACCATGAGCCCGGGAGAAATTATGAATTTCATTTGACTCAAGATGGTGATGTGATGCTTACGGATAATGATAAGCCTCTCACCTACCAAGATGATATAGACAGTTCAGACTCCGAGAGATGGCTAGAGGCCATGAAGTCCGAGATGGAATCCATGTATCAAAATAAAGTATTGACTTTAGTTGATCCACTCGAAGGGGTAAAACCTATAGGGTGCAAGTGGGTTTTCAAAAAGAAAACTGACATAGATGGTAAAGTACAAACCTATAAGATGCGACTAGTGGTGAAAGGTTTCAAACAAATTCATGGTATAGACTATGATGAGACTTTTTTACCAGTTTCTATGGTCAAGTCCATCAGGATTTTGTTAGCAATAGTTGCTTACTTTGACTATGAGATTTGGAAAATGGATGTCAAAATTGCTTTCTTATATGGGAGCCTTGAAGATGATGTATATATGATACAACCTGGCGGTTTTATCGATCCAAAGTTTGCTAAGATAGTTTGGAAGTTACTTCTATCTATTTATAGATTGAAGCAAGCCTCAGGGAGAATGAATATTCATTTTGATGAAACGGTCAAAGAGTTTGGCTTTATTCAAAATGGAGATGAACCATGTGTTTACAAGAAGGTTAGTGGGAGCCATGTGACATTCCTAGTATTACATGTAGATGACATATAACAAATAAGGAATGGCATACCTTCTCTACAGGCTGTTAAGACTTGATTGAGAAATAGTTTTTCGGTGAAAGACTTAGGCGATGCTACCTATATATTAGGGATCAAGATCTATGGAGATAGATTGAAAAGATTAATTGACCTAGTCGGAGTACATACATTGATAAAATATTGCATCATTTTAGGATGCAGAAGATAAAGAAAGGATATGTTTCGATGTCTCATGGGATAGTGATCTGAAAAGATAATTGCCCCTAAATCATTAGATGATAAAGGCCATTTGAGAAAGCTCAATATGCTTTAGTAATTGAATCTAGAAAGTGTACAATGATATGTATTTATCCTGATGTTTCGTATGCTTTGAGCATGACGAGCAGATACCAGTCTAATCCAGGTGAGGGTCAGGGGATAATTTTCAATAATATTCTTTAGTACTTAAAGAGGACTAAAGATTTATATTTGGTGTATGGAGAAGATAGGGAACTGGTTGTAAAGGGTTACACTGATACTAGTTTCTTAACATAATTTCTGGATAGACAAGGATTATTATGTGTCTATGTCTGGTTTGTGTTTTGTCTAAATATAAGTTATGTTAGCTGGAATGGTTCACAGCAAGAACATTAATGATTCTATAACGGAAACCGAATATATTGATACTTTTAAAATAGCCAAGGAGACTGTTTAGGCATGTCCTTAGGCGATATCACCTTATTAATGAGATTAATGATCAAGGAGATATAAATGTAAAGTTCATAATAATGATAGTGTTGCAGACCCACTGACTAAGGCTTTGTCGCAGCAGAAGCACGATGGTCATACTAGTTTCATGAGTATTAGATACATGGGTGATTGGCTCTAGTACAAGTGGGAGATTGTTAGTGTTTGTGCCCTAGAGACAACACTATGATGTTTTAGTTTAAGACATTAGGATTATTAATGTTTATGTTCAATCGATTATTCTCTTTATAATTTATTAATTTTTAATTTACTGCAAAATAAATGTTAGATTAATAAATGTCCTTGGAATATGATATGTAATTTTATATCTCTAAGTACGTAACTTAGAAATGAGATTATGAGAATATTATCAATATTCCTAAAGGTCCCTAGTCGAGTATTATTATTAAGGGACAATAATAATGCATTAAGACTGGTGTGTTTGTTGACTGATGATCACATCTCATTGATCATAGGTATAGTGATACTAAAGTCAAAAACATAGGCAGATGTATATGTACATGGTGATGGGTATACCCAATGTGAGATTCTACATGTCTGTTGTGTCATATGTAATTCTCACAGTGATAATGATGTAATGGTCCTTAGACTTGAAGTTATTATATTTCTATACGAGAATTAATATACATTGATTTCATTAAGAGTTATCCTTGACCGGGTAATGATTAAAGTGGATATTGGGTATATTATGAATCGTCTGAGAAATATGAATGATCTAGATGGGATTTAACCCTCCTATTTTAAGAGTGATATTATTGGCCTCTTGTGTGAGCTAGACTATGAAATGCGTGGCCACGCTCAAATGTTGATTTGATATGATAGTCTACTCATTGATCAAGGAAACCTGGATTAAACATTGATGAGGATGACACATTACATGCCTCTAGTTTAATCTATTATATTTGGTTAAAGGGATTATATTACTTTTTATATTATTCACGAAAGGTCAAGTCAATCACCGATTTAATTATTATTACTTCGGTAGCAATGATGTATTACTGCTGCTCATTATATACGATTTAAAATTAGATTTAAAATTCGTTGCCAATATAATAATAACCTATAGTCACACACAAAGAATGCTTGAAGGATTATTTAATTTAAATTGGATTTAAATTAAATTAAAGGAATTTGAATTGTTTATATTATTAATAAAGTTTAACTTAGTTAATTAGATAAATAATGATATTCGAATTTACTAATATTAATTATGAAATTTATTTATTAAATAATTAAGTGAGACTTAATTAGAATACAAATAGGAATTTCAAATTAATAATAACTCCTAATTAGTTAAGACTTATAATTCGTTTTTCTACTCTCTATTTAATATCTCTTGTGTGGCTGATTTTTGTGTGTGAAAAAGACTTTTACTAAAACCCTAGCCACTAAGGGAGAAGATGGAGAGAGCAAGAAGAAACGAGTTTGTGCTAGTACACATCCAATCCTTGAGATCAAGCATTCGTGTAGATACCGATAGAGCGTAGATCGCGAGAGCGGGATGCCTGGTGATTGAACAAGCTTTGGATCTCCATTAGTCAACCAATTTGTAAAGCTTCTTAAGGTAAACAATCTGATCTACGAATTAAATATCTATTTTTCACATGGATCCTGTGGTGGGTTTCGAAAATTCTTGTTTTTCACGTTTTTAATTACCGTTTTCGTTGCGTTTATGTGATCAAAAACCTTCAGTACCGGGGTGGAAAAATAACCATTTAAATCTTGAAATCAAGCGGTAAAGTGCCAGATAAGAGTTGTATAATGATTTGTGATGTGATGTTGTTTAAGTACTATTGAATTCAGATCTTTATTGCTCTTGACACCCTTCTTTACTGTTTTATGAGACTAGTCAACTGTACTTACTGAGCACTCGGTTGATCACTATTGCTTTTCTTATATTCCCCAATAGTGAAGAATAATATCTCAAAATATTGATTTATTATTCAGATGTGTTGTTATGATACGACAACTGAAATATCTAAAACTCTGAAATGTGGTATTTTTGAACTGTTGTTTTACTATCAGAGTTTCAATTATAATTTTGGGAATTTTCATCTAATTATTTTAGTTCTCTAAATATTATCTCATCGTCAACAAGTGGTGAACTTGCTGAGCATTCAATTGCTCACTCTTGCTTTTATAAATATTTTTAACAGTTAAATACAGAAAGTGATAAGCATGTCAGGATAAGACAAAGGGTAAAAGGAAGCTTCATGTCAGTATGTAGATTCTTATTGTCAAGTATTTGCCTCAAAGTCCGACTAGAACTATCATTTAAATTATATTGTTATGCATGTACGAGTATGGAATACAGCAGATAAGAAGGTTCGTAGCGATGTGGAAAAGATCGAGACGGGAGGTCCTTGGATCTATGGAGTGAGATGTTGCAAGATATTGTGAAAACTTTGTATTCTATGGATTGTTGTAAAGATAATACATGTATCTATATAATGCTAGGCGTTGTGACTTATATAATGTTAGGCATGTTGAATCAAATGATAATTTAACCAGGATGCTCCTTTATTCGACCAGGAATACTGGTCGAAATTTGACCACGATCCCTTATTTGACCAGGAATACTTGTCAAAATTCGACCAAGATCCTAGCCGACTTACAGGAGAAATTAACAATGTGTTCGTATAAAAATTCAACCAGAATGCTACTTTTTTCGATCAGTAATCTGATCGACTTATAGACTATTTTTATGGTCTGGTCGAATAAAAATTCGACCAGGATGCTGCCCTTTTTCGATCAGGAATGCGATCAACATATGGGCTATTTTGGCAGTCTAGTCGAATGAAAATTCGATCAGGATGTTGTTCTTTTTTTGATCAGGAATCTAATCGACTTATGGGTTATTTTGACAGTTTAGTTGAATGAAAATTCAACCAGGATGCCCCCTCTTTTGATCTTAACAAATATATCATATTTTTATTTTCATTTCTCATTGGATGTTCTAGAATCTTCTGGATCCTTCTGTGTTATTCCAGGCATGACTTTGCCTTTTTGTGTCTCTCCCTTCATGGCCTTGTGACCGGAAAGAGCTGGTTCATACCTCTCTACAGCAGTCATGTGATCGGTTGAGAGTCTTTTATAATAATCTAGTGAAGTGAAGTGGTTCAATTCAGTCATACTTACTCATTTCTAAAATTTTATAAGTTTTAGCTCTCTAAGAATACGATTCGTGATGGAAGATTTTTCTTGCAATCATCCACTTTTTCGGCTTGGATTCCACTGTAAGGTGATTCCTGGTGTGCCCCTCAACGCCATTTTCTGGGATCTTATCAAAGATTATTGAATCTTCCTCTTATTCCTTTTTTTGCAAATCAAGCCTTCACCCGTCGCATATCAATGGCAGAAAGCGAACAACAACGATTGGCTAAGATGGACACTTCAAAGAGATGTACTCTCATTGATATTCGTTCTTATCCATATATTCCCTTGTAGATATGCTTAACATTATGGGAGATGAGTAACTCATATTATCAAACCTAGATTCTTATAACCAAGGTAACACATTTCATGAAGAAGATGGTAGACAAAATTTTTTATTCATTTTTAAAACTTCCCCATTATCTTAAAATTATTCTTGCACTTCCGGTTGATGCACGTGTCGATGGGAGGGTGACACTTTGTACATATATAAGGGAGCTCTTGTAGATGACCTTAGGCTTCTGTTTCATGAATTCATTCCACTTCTTTGATTCATGGAGGAACATTCTTTATTTTATGGTGTTGTGCCTTGGAAATAATTTTCCTCTTTCAGTACCTCTTTTTTGAAAATAAAATATTCAATTTTGTAACAACTCGAAATGGAAGGATAAGTTTGTGAGGTTAGTCTGGGCAGTGTGTGTGACTGGGGCACCCTCTTTTGTAGACCATTTTACAAGGTTGTAGATGGTAGCCCCAATATCATTAGAATGAACCTCGAGGAGGAGGCTACTTATCAAGTCCTAACAGCGAACAATGGCTAAACAAACTGTTGGAACCTCTTAGAGGATTTCTCTTTGAAGTAAGTTTGCCTTTTCTCAGCCCTCAGAATAGGGTAATTTACTTTATTTTATGTTATTTCACTTTATTTGATAGCTCATATATTCAAAATAATATGTTTTTCTTGTAGCTTGTGCGGCCATAAACAATGTCAACAAACCCAAATAAGAACAAACGAGCCTCCAGAAACAGGCCAAACTCAATTAAGACCCAAGAGGGAAACCTAACGGCCCATCATTTCTTAAAGCACATGGTCTTGAGAACATGTTCAGTGATGATATGGATCCAACTCTAAAGGGGGTGTGTACAAGTCCAACCGAGGTTTTAAAAAGGGACTCGGTGGTTGGCTTCACTAAACACTCAAATGATTGGTCCTTCCATTCTATCATTCTGTGTGACTACACGGACATCGTCACGGGGAGTGATATTGAGAGAACTGAGCATATGGGCTCCCGGGGCCAAACAACGATAATATATTTTCCTCAACTCATTTTTATCATCGTTGATTCTAGAGTCTTTTAACACATGCTTATTTTTCTTGTAGGGAAACACCTACTTCCAAGCAGCACTCCATCAGTCCAAATTCTGGAAATTGTCCTCAGATATTTTTAAGGAGCGCAAATCGAAGGACATTGATGGGGCTCTAAAAAGGAAGCTGAAGGCCAAAGATGAGGAGCTGGCCAAGTCCAACCTTGAGCTGGTGAAATTAAGGAGTGATAAGGAAGATTGATGAGTACATGGACTCTAAAAAATTCAAAAATCTGAGGGAGATACACGATGAAGGCCTATACCTTATCCAGTACATAGATGGATGGAATGGAGTAGTGAAGGCCATTATGGAGAAGCACCCATGCATGTTCGAGCCTAATAACTTTATTAGTTCTGAATAACCAGTCATTGAAGATGATTGCAAGGACATCTTTGACTTCCCAGTGTGCGAGGATTGCATCCTTGATTTCAGTAACCCCCCCTCTAGCTTCCCCCACTAGAGTTTCAGAATCCTCTGTTTCAACAAATGAGGAGGGGGAATAGATGTGGAGAAAGAGAAAAAAGAGGAGGACGAGAGCGATGAGTCCGCTTAGGATGAGTAGCTACCCAGGCCCTGCATGACTTCTATGTTTGTACTTTTTATTTACTTCCATTTAAACTCTCACCCTTCAGGGTTTTATCTATTTACTTGTATATTTACGCTTCATTTCCCTTTATCATATTTTCCTTGTTCTTGGCTTTGCACATTTCATGTTTGGAACACAATTATTTACTGTGTCTAAAATAACAAAACGACCAGGAAAATTAAATTAAAATAAAGTCATTATTGACAATCCGAAAAGAAATTGTTTAACTTGAATAAAATGGGTTCAACCCTTACACAATAAAGTTCTGTCCTAATGAGCTATAAAAGTTCATGGTTTCATCAACCCTTATTGCTACTCAATAGTCCTAATAAGATAGTGATTTACTTAAAAATAAATCAAAGAAGTAAATCTTCAGGTTTCGAGCATGCCAAGTCATTGGCATTTCATCTCCCTCCTCTATCTCCAACTTATAAGTTACTCGTCCTTGTAGCTCTTAATCGTGTACGACCCTTCCCATTTGGGAGCTAATATTTCTTTTTGTCAGACTCCAGAAGCTTTGATCTTCTCTAGGACTAGGTCCCCTTGCCTGAAGAACCTCTCCTTTACCCTAATATTATAATATAATGAGGCGTTCTTCTGATATTCAGATATCTTTTTGTGTGCTTCATCACGAACTTCGGCTATTAAGTCCGGGATTTCCTTTACCCCTCCTCATTTCTTTCAGAATCATAAGGATGGACTGTTGAGGATGAATGTGATATTTTATCCGGGACAACAGCCCCGGCCCCATAGGCAAGTAGAAATGGAGTTGCTCCGATCGTCAATCTACATGTAGTTCGGTAAGCCCAAAGTATTAGTAATACCTCATTTACCCAATTATTTCGGGAATTATCCATCCTTTTCTTAAGTCCATAGGATAATGCGACTGGAAACTTTAGCTTGTTTGTTTGCTTGAGGATAAGCAACAAAGATGAATCGTAACTCGATCTCATTTCCCTCAAAATAATTTCTGAATTCTTCATTATTAAACTGTATCCCATTATTAGTCATTAGGATATGAGGAATTCTATTTCTACACATGATATTTTTCTATGAAAATTGAGCGACCTGCTTAGTGTTAAACTTAGCCAAAGGCTTAACTTCAATCCACTTAGTAAACTAATCAATCGCCGCTATTAGAAACTTCTTTTTGACTAGTAATAATGGGGAAAGGTCCCAAAATACCATCCCAACATAGCAAAAGAAAATGGAGAATTGATAGAAGTCAGCATCTCGGGTGGTTGCCTAACGATATGTGCATGTTTCTGGCAACGGTCACACTTTTTTACATAATTTTTGGCTTCAGACATCATCTCTGGCTAGTAGATTCCCAAGCGGGTGATTTTGTGTGCAAGTGCCCTGCCCCCTAAGTGCTGGCCATATATGCTTTTATGCACTCTTATAGAATCCCATCAATCAAAGAATACATCAAGGCATGCACGGATAGGCTTAGCACTTCCATGGTATCACTTGGCAATCAACCTGTCTATAGATGAGCTTTAATATGATCAATCCAACAGCTACCCAATCCAATGGGTGCCATCAACTTAACATCACTACTTTGCATTTTCAAAATGCAAAATAATATGCTTACCAAGCTATTTTCAACATCTGAAGAGGAAAATTTGGATAATGCATCTGCCTTGGAACTTTCCTCCATTGGGATACTCAGTATGACATTTATCAAATTGGTCATGAATGCTCGCACGAGTCGCATGTAATTGGCCATATTTTCATCTTTTGTTTTAAATTCCCCATTTACTTGAGAAACCAATAGTCTCGAATCTCCATGGGCCTTAAGGTTTTTGACCCTCAAGGTTCGAGTTAGGCCAAGACCTGCTATCACAGCTTCACACTCAGCTTCATTGTTTTATTGTTTGAAAATCCAACTTCAAATTTACTCAATTATAAAACCATTAAGTCTTTATAAGACCAAACCGACTCTATTTGATTTTGTTTTTTATGCTCCATCAAAATAGAGCTTCCAATATTCTTTAGCCAAGTCCTTTTCTTCCTCATTATTTATGCCCTCCTGAGGTATTTCTTACTGCCCCGATTTATTGGTTGTCAATGGTACATTCAACTACAAAGACAACCAAAGCTTGAGCTTTTATCGCTGTCATGGGCTTATACTTGATGTCAATTTCACCTAACTCAATTGCCCAGTTGATAAGCCTGTCATTGGCTTTTGGACTACAAAATATTTCTCAATGGTTGATCTGTCAAGACTTCAATTTTGTATGCCCAAAGTAAGGTCCCAATTTCTTCAATGTTTCTATCAAAGATAGTCTAAATTTCTCAATGGTGGAGTATTTAGTTTTGCCTCATGAAGCATCTTGCTGACGTAGTAGACATGTTTTTGAAACTTTTGTTCTTTCTTAACTAGGACAATACTCACCTCTTGCTCACCGCAAGGTATATGCATAGTATATCCTCCAGACTTGGTTTAGCCAATAACAGGGATTAAATCATGTACTTCTTCAACTGTTCAAAGGCCTCTTGAATCTCAGATGTCCATTTAAAGTTCTTTACACTCTTTAATGTCTTGAAGAAGGGTAGACACTTATCTCCTGACTTGAATATGAACCTTCCTATAGCTGCAATTATTCCCATCAACCTTTGAACGTCCTTTACGTAGTGTGGAGACACCATATCCAGGATTCCTTTGATTTTTTCAGGGTTTTCCTCGATTTAAAATCATTTTATGGTGCCTAAGCACCTCGAATGCATCTCTAAAATATGGTCAGATTTAACTAGGCTTTTGACTAACATATCATCAACATAGACCTCCATGGTCTTCCCAATCAGATGTAAAAATATCTTGTTCAACAGTCTTTGATACGTGGCTTTTGCATTCTTTAATCCAAAAGCCATAACAAGATAATAGAATACACCAAATTAGGTTATGAAAGATATCTTACAGATATCATCCTTGTGCATCTTAATCTGGTTAGAACTGCTGGAGCCATCCATGAAACTTAGCATCTCATGTCCAGCAGTGATATCAATCAAAGTGTCGATCCTTGGTAGGGATAACAATTTTTAGGACACGCATCATTTAAGTCATTGAAATTAATGCACATCATCCATTTTACATTGGCTTTCTCGACCATTACAGGATTTCCAACTATTCGGGGAACTGAACTTCCTCGATGAATCCGGAAATTCTAAGAGCTTGTTGATTTCTTGCTTAATGGCTTACAACCCATGCAGAACATAAGTCCTCTTCTTCTGCTTGATCTCCTCCCGAGTCGAATCTGCGTTTAGCTTATGAGTTATAAGTTCAGGGTCAATACTTGGCATATCAACTACTGTCCAAGCAGACACATCATTGTTCTCTTGCAATAATTTTGTCAATCGACCCTTTTGGGGTTCTTTCAAGGATGCTCCAATATAGGTGACCTTACAAGTCTAGGATAATTATGACTAAGTCCTCAGCTAGCTTCTCTCGATGTTCTTCATTTTCTCGAATATCAATGTCTTTAATGGGCAAAACCCCCTAACTCTATATGTCCTTAAAGAGGCCACATAACAGCTCATTTCCATCTTTTGATCTCTTTTCTCCTCTCCTACCCCGTTTTTAGTTGGGAACTTAACTTTCGAGTTGTAGGAGGAGATAACTGCCTTATAAACATGTAGGCATGTTCTTCGAAGGATAACATTATATGTCAATCCAGATTTAACTACCAAAAAAATTAGTATTTGAGTGGCTTGCCAAGGTTTCTCACCCATCGTGAATGGAAATCTAATCATCCCTTCTACATGACACTCAACTCTTGAAAATCTATAACTGATTCACTATTATCCATAAAGACTCTCTTTACTACTTGATTATTCCCTATTATAGGAGTTATGACTGAAGGATCATTTTGAGGAAATTTTAGCCCCTCAATGTCAAAATCCTCAAATGCCAGTGACGCTCCAGTCGTTGCCCATTTTGGGTCTTCTCCTACTATGTGCATGACTTCTGGGGAATAAGCCTTGCTTAAGTTCCAAGAAGAGCCGACATCAGTTTGTCCTCTGAAGATATGTTAATCATTGGTCCTCATGACTGAGGATTCCTTCCATGGTCATCTTAATCTCTCCTTCTGTCTTCGTAATACTTTCTTCCATTATTTCTTTCACCATCCTTTGTGTACCTATTGAATCTCCTTCTTCGAATCAGGAATTCAATTTCATCTTTAAGTTATCGGCAGTCATCGGTGTCATGTCCAGCGTCTTCATGAAATCAAAAATATTTTCCCATATCTAGCTTAGCGAGATCGGATTTCAATGGCTTAGGCCAACAATTTCTTTTATTTTCTAAATATCCATCGGTATTTAGCTCGTAGGAGTGTTCAGCCTTGCATACTCCGTGAATCATTATCCAGGGCTGCCATTCTTTGTGGGTGAATCGAAATCCTTATCGACCTATAGAAACTTATCATTCATGTTGTATTCCTGATCTCCTTTCATTTTCCTATTTTTCTTCTCTTTATCAGGTTGGACGTATTATCTTCTCATGGCTTCTTCAGCCTTGATGTATTTCTCATCCCTATCTTGAAGTTGCAAAATATTTTCAGGAGCACGCTTGGCCAGAGACAACTTGAAGTGCTCATTCCTGGATTCTTTTTGCACGGCTATCATGGCCACTTGTCATCCAAATCAAGGACTTTCAGCGCCTCTTTAGTGAATCGATTAAGGTAATCTCCCAAGAATTCTATAACTCCCAGCTCGAGACTCATAAAAGAGGCCAAGCTCTTTTCATGTACCCTTCCACTTATGAATTGCTTGATGATGCTTGACTAGGATCCCTAAAAATGCTAATTAAATTTGGGGTAATCGAATGTAGCACCTCTATGTAATGCCTCCCAAGGTTTGGGGAAACACCCTACACTTAATAGCATAATTCATGAGTTATAAAAATAGTACATTGGAGAAATTCTCACATGATTCGGGGGTCACCAGTCCTATCATATATTTTTATAGTGGGCATCTTGAACTTCCTTATCATATGCTGTTTATTATCTCCTCTATAAAAGGCGATGTTGGATCATCCGGATCTTCAAAAGGCAATAGTTCAGTGGGGTCGACCCAGTAATATCCACCATCCTCCTCACGAGGCTTTCATCCAGGTAAATGGTTTAGGTAGTTCCACTCGTTCTTCTAGCCCTGTTAGGCTTTGGTGGCCTCCCAGCCTTCTTAGTCACCAAATATCGCTAGAGAATCTGAATATTTGTTTTATTAATACGAATTCTCTCCTCCAGAGTTGGGGATTCCATCCCTTCCATTTCTTGTAGATGCAGATGCCTTTCTTCAACGGGGTTCTTGCTTTTACGCATCCTCTTTTGATACGTATCTTCATTGGTTGATTGCTCGTTATCCTCAGTGTAGGGACCAGAAAAATCACGTTCTTCATTTATTAGACCCAAGCCCCTGACTTACTGGGAGTTGTTCCAAGGTTATATTTTTAGTCTGGTTCCTCCAACCTCGGGGTACAATGGCATCCCATAAGTGGGATTCACTATTTTGGGAATGACCAACGTTCGCATCTCAAATCTAGAAGATTACATAACTAAAGATACATTCAACATCGGGTTTTGAGAATTCTTCCCTTATCTTGGGGTTACTTGAGATCCATTAGGCGATGGATTAGTGGGATCAGCGCTCCAGAGAGATCAATTCCTTGGGTGTTGTAAGTTGAGTGGGCCGAAATCTCAATGGTGGTTGTAATTACATGAGTACTTCCTGTCGGAGTTCCTTCAAATCCGTTCTTTGTTCTTCATGTACTCACCATGATTGAAATTATTTTCTCACAGACGGAGGCAAATGTTATGAAAAAAGATTAGAGTGCCTTAGTTATGTTTACTTGATACTATGGTTTTAGAGTTTCGAGGTTTAATGAATGCGCTTGTGATTCGTGGCTTAGTCTGCCCTCACAAGATGTATACGTATCTATGTGTATTTTAAAAAATCAAGTCAAGATGTGGTTCTAGATTGGGGGATGACCCGTCATATAGATATTGGAGGTCCATGTCTTGGACTAGGGTTGGGAGAATCGGTGAGCAAGTATCCGTGTTTGATTGGACATTGAAGTCCTACAATGTAGGAAGCAGATTCCTTATTGATTTAGGTGCCTTTGAGGCTACTTTTCATTGAGTTATATCCTTAATTAGACATCTTTAGTGATATGTTAATTAGCCCTATTTATTAATTATAAAATTAAAAATAATTAAGCTTTCAGACCTCATTAATTGGCTTACTCTTTGGACCATGTTAGGTCTAATTATGCAATATTAGTTATGTATCTAGGGTTATTTTTAGCCCATTTCACTTATAACTTAAAATGAATAAGTAGATGAATACCTATACGTTATATGAATGTTTGGATAAATTTACTTAAAATCGGTGACACTTTTACTAAATTAAATATAAATAATAAATCATTAAATCCAATTATTTTAATTCATAAATTTTAGATTAGATATTACTTAAAACATATATCATAAAAATAATATTAATAAAAAAATTGAAATGAGCCGGGAAAGAGTACCTCATTACCAATTTTTACCTTCTGAGGTTATAAGTTATAAATTTTATTTATTAGTCGAGTCAACAAAACACTTATAAGTGTTTTAAAATAGATAACTTATGACTTGAAATTAATAAGTGGCTTAAACTTGATAGGTAGATAATACTTATAAGTTAGTTAAGTGTTTGGTTAATTTTACTTATAAGTCAGAATATTTTTTAACTTAAATGAACTAAAATAAATAATATTTAAATATGATTATCTTAATTCATGATTTTTAAATTAACTTAACACTTAAAAACATAAATTAAAAAACTAAAATTAATAAAAAATTAAAAATCAAAATAAGTTGAGAAAAAGTACGTCGTTACTAACATTCAACTTATCAGCTTATAAGTTGTAAATTCAACTTATAAGTTGGGTCGACAAACACTCATCGATAAATACTTGCGGGCTTATAAGCCAATAAAGCACTTATTTAGTGGTGGCAAAAAAGGCCCTAAGTATTTAGGGTTTATAATAGATAAACTCCTTATAGGCTCAAAGCAAAAATAGACCCTATAAGACAAATCAATTTAACAAAAATGTATGGGTGTGAAGACCGTTTAAACTATTTCTTGTATTGTCCTTGTAATATTCCATTTCCATTTTTTCTCTATGAATTTCTGGCCAAATTGTTTTGTAAACTTGTCACTTTTATTTAGTAAAAATTGGACCACTACAATATGCATGTGACCAAGTTCTTCAATTTTGATCTTTGGAAAATCTTCAAAAAGGGAGGTCAAAATATTAAATTTTAAATTCTTATATCGTGAACTCTAATAATTGATGAAGTGTGCGTGTGTGAGAGGGAGGGTACTGGTAATAACCATTGTGTTGAATATGTTATTCTCTTTTAAATTAATATTTCTTATTAAACTTCTAATCTATTTACCCATTTATTTATCTTATCACTAAAAAATATTACTGTTGATGGAGGAATTGGGTAACAACAAAGTTTGAGGTTTCTCGCTGGAATTAAGATCTATGATGGTGGTTCTTCGCCGAAAAATCAAGTAGTATGTGTTGATTGTATGTTAATTGGAGGCTGAGATTAATTAGGGCAAGTGGTGGCTCCTTTTCAGCTCTCAACTTCTTACCCCTCTCAATGTGCCTACGTACCCTTTATATAGAGATCAAACATGACGTAGTTCTTAGGGAACAAGAAATCTAACGGGCTTAGACTTCTCATTCCTAGGCCCGGTAGAAGCCCTTCCAGAATCCATCTTCCGCTAGCCCAACCGCGAAGGCCCAAGGCTCGTCCGTAATCGCAGGACTTCATGGATAGAGGAGGAGGCCTTCAGTCATCAGGCATACCCCTGGAGGCCTTTAAGCTTTTCACAGACATCCCTCTCCTTGACCGTCTCAAGGTGGGAATTCTTCAAAGAGTACCTGCAACAAATATATTGGTGCAAATAGTCATCCATTGATCCTTCCATCATTGCCTTATCCTGAGGTTGTTCTTGTTTTTCTTGTCCCAGGTGAGGACAAGCTCATTGTTTCATCCTGAGCGTGGACAAGCCCGGAGCGAGGACAAACCCAGAGCGAGGACAAGCCCAAAGCGAGGACAAGCCCGAAGCAAGAATAAGCCCTTTGCCTTTTCCTGAGCATTCATCCAAGCAAGCCACGTAGTGCATTCCTCTTGACTAGTGTGTGCCCTAAGCTTAGGATGCGTCCACTTATGTTGTATTGTAGATTAAACCCAAACATAGTCCATATCTTGCATTTCATTAAATGTGGGCGCGTCCTAAGTCTAGGCAGGCCCTTTCATTAAATCTGGTAACAAAAAAGTTTGAGGTTTCTCTCTGGAATTAAGATCTATGACGGTGGTTCTTCGCCGGCAAATCAAGTGGTGTGTGTTGGTTGTGTGTTAATTGGTGGCTGAGATTGATTAGGGATAGTGGTGGCTCATTTTCAGCTCTCAACTTCTTACCCCTCTCAATGTGCCTACGTACCATTTTTATAGGGATCAAGCCTGACGTAGTTCTTAGGGAATAAGAAATCTAACGGGCTTAGACTTCTCATTCCTAGGCCCGGTAGAAACCCTTCCAGAATCCATCTTCTGCTAGCCCAACCGCGAAGGCCCAAGGCTCGTCTATAATCGTAGGACTTCACGGATAGTGCATCTTCCTGCGCAAGAATAACACTCCGCTACGGATATCTCCCTTGATTTACGGACGCAGGTATAGCCACGGTTCACCCCAAATCCCGGACGCGTCCCTATCCCCCCAAATGAGGATAACCCACCAGATAGCAGGACAAGTGATCCCAAGCTCTTGGGTACAAAGTGTAGGATGACTCCAAAGTACTCCAACGAGGACACCCGTTGAAAACAAGAACAGAGTTCCCAGAGCACACACCAGAGTTAACCCCGCATCTCCAACGAGGACACCCGTTGAATACAGGAGGAGGCCTTCAGTCATCAGGCATACCCCTGGAGGCCTTTAAGCTTTTCACGGACATCCCCCTCCTTGACCGTCTCAAGGAGGGAATTCTTCAAAGAGTACATGCAACAAATACATTGGTGCAAATAATCATCCATTGCTCCTTCCATCATTGCCTAATCCTAAGGTTATTCTTGTTTTTCTTGTCCCAGGTGAGGAAAAGCTCATTGTGTCATCCTGAGCGAGGACAAGCCAGGAGCGAGGACAAACCCAGAGCGAGGACAAGCCCAAAGCGAGGACAAGCACGAAGCAAGAACAAGCCCTTTGCCTTTTCCTGAGCATTCATCCAAGCAAGCCACGTAGTGCATTCCTCTTGACTAGTGTGTGCCCTACCCTTAGGACGCGTCCACTTATGTTGTATCGTAGATTAAACCCAAACACAGTCCATATCTTGCATTTCATTAAATGTGGGCGCGTCCTAAGTCTAGGCGCGTCCTCCCCTCATGTATTGCGGCCTAAAACCTAATCCTTCATTCTTTTGCCCCAATTTGATTCCAATTGACCCGTTCTTGACCCGAAATGATCCATATCCAAAATTTGGCTATAACAACTAACCCCTGAATTCCATATGAAGTTGAAAACAAAATTGGAATTCTAATATCTAAATCCAAGCAAAAATTTATGCCATCCTTCAATCCCATGAGTGTATGTCCTCTGCATCTTCCTCTATGAATGCGCGTTCTCAACCAAGAGAGGTTTACCACTTATGCACCACATCTCTAAGCTTACATGAGTTAACTCGACATAAGAAACAAGAGATATTATACAAAAGTGTGCACCACTCAAAAGGCATTTCGTACTTCAAAGTGTAATCTTATGATAATATTATGGGGATTACCCTCAAGTATTTCATCCCATAATAGCCTTCCTTTGCAAGAGGCGTACCTACCTTGACAAGGGCATTCATTCTTGGAGGGAGCGTCCTCTAAACAACGAGGATCATCTTCTTTGACAAGGTCTCCATCCTTGGAGGGAACATCCTTACAACGAGGAGCGTCAACCTCGAGAAGGTCTCCATCCTTAGAGGGTACCTCCTCACAATGAGGAGCGTCCTCCTCGACAAGGTCTCCATCCTTGGAGGGCGTGTCCTCATAACGAGGAGCGTCTACCTTGACAAGGTCTCCATCCTTGGAGGGCGCATCCTCAGAACGAGGAGCTTCTACCTCAGGACAAGGCAAAACTTCAACCATTGCAGAGCCTGAGGGTGCGTCCTCCCTTGGAGGAGCATCAACCTCAGGACAAGGCAAGGCTTCTAACATTGCACATCATAAGGGCGCGTCCTCCCTTGGGGGAGCGTCAACCTCAGGAGGATTTTTAAAAATTTGAAAGTATTGACTCCTTCCTTCCAACCTTTCTCTATTCACTTCTCGTTGTACCACGTCTCCTTCGTGCTCCACCATAGCCTCCTCAACAATGTTGATCCTTGAAAGATTTTCCAATATTAAAGTTAAATTGTGGGCTCCATTCTCTTCGCGAGTTGGTAGCACTGACTCTATTAGGACTCCGAGTATTCCGCCGATAATCTGGACTCGTAGACCTGTCTCTTATCTTAATTCGCCCCTTTGAGTTGTTGGTATTATAATTCTTTTTTGTCTCGGTAAGCGACCGCTCAATTGCTTTGAAGGACTCAGCATGCGCAAGTACATCAGCTAACGACACAAGGTCTTTTCCTTGCAAATTTTTCCAGAAATCTCTTGCCACGCGCAGACTAGCTATAAGAAGTATTTTTAGTGTTTCATCGGTTTCGCCTCTCACCAAGGTAGACTCCGCATTGAACCTGTGGTAACAGGTGGCGTATACTTCACCGCAGTTTGGAACTGAGTCAAAAACAAGGTTTTCATTTGTTCCCAAGATGTGATAACTCCTGGGCCAAGTTTTTGGAACCACTGTTGAGCACCTTCTCTAAAGGTAGCCACCAAAATACGGCACTGTGCTAAGTCGGGTACCTGATATACATCCATCTCAATGTTGAAACGTCCCAAGAATTCCACGGGGTCGAAGTTTCCATGAAAGCGCAAGTCATTGGTCATGTTCCTGTATCCCACAGGTAGCTGCGCTTCCCTTACAACAACAGAGAAGGGGGATGGAGCTTGCGCAGTTGCTGTTACCCTACCTCCTTCAAGATGATTGAGCAACCTCTTAAGATCATTCACATTAAATGTTCCTACTCCAGGAATGGTTTGAACGTTGAGTTGTTGAGGTTTCTCCATAACTTATTGTTGTTCCCCTTCATTACCCCCCGGGTGTACCGGTGGATCTCACCGCCACTCGCCCTGAGGCTGCGGATGTGGTATATTGTAATCTTAATTTTGAGCATTCCCTAGCACACGAGGTTCCTCCTGGCCGCGTCTCGGTATTTCATAATTGTTTTGCAACCTTTCTTGAATTCGGACGCCATCCCGGTTATGAGGATGCATCCTGGATCCACTGCCTGTAGCACTGTGAGAAGCCAAAGGAACAAAGACATGCGCTTCACCAGTCGAGGGCGCGCCCTTTCGTCTCCCATTATATGGTGCCCTTCCATGTTGGTATCCCATCATTCCCCGTACATTCCTCTGATAGCCACGACCGTAATTTCCGAACCTTCCTCGTGGAGGGGCACGTTTGTGTTCGCGGTGCCATACCCTATCATCCCTTGGATATATAGGGGCACACGTGTTGTATCATGGGGCCTCACTTTTCCACCGTTTCCTTCCTTTTGGCATTCTAGCAGCAACATTCTCAAATCGTAGTCTTCCAACCTTATGCCCAGCCTCCTCTTTAGAGTTGAAAAATCTCTTCTTTTCTCATCTCGATTCTAAATATTTTCCGCATGACGAGGCTCGTACTTCGTACGACCAGACCTATGTGGGTGTGGAACAACCTGATTGCCAATATGAGGCCTTTCTCTTCCATCAGTATCCACATCGATAAGCTCCACAATAGGCTCTACATCATCAGAGTATTCCAAGTGTGACCCCTCTTTGTTTTGTGACGCTTCACCGTGTTCAGCCTCGAGTGAAAGTTGTTCAGAGTGTGCCCTATGCAATACAGCTGCTCCAAGATATTAGCGTTACTGATGTGAACTGGAGGTGTTCCTCCCACATCTGGAGCTCTCGGAGGATCTACTATATTTTTGGGCACGTAAGGTTCATGGCGAGTGTAGTCTCCCTCGCCCTCTTCTTCAGATCTGCCATCACTTCCATCATAAGAACCTCCATCATGATTGTAAGTCATCTTTTCCTCCCAAGACTATGATCTTAATCAGCACCCCACCTTCTAGCGCCAATTTATTGATGGAGGAATCTGGTAAAAACAAAGTTTGAGGTTTCTCTCTGGAATTAAGATCTATGACGGTGGTTCTTCGCCGGAAAATCAAGCGGTGTGTGTTGGTTGTGTATTAATTGGTGGCTGAGATTGATTAGGGCTAGTGGTGGCTCCTTTTCAGCTCTCAACTTCTTACCCCTCTCAATGTGCCTACGTACCTTTTTTATAGGGATCAAGCCTGACGTAGTTCTTAGGGAACAAGAAATCTTACGGGCTTAGACTTCTCATTCCTAGGCCCGGTAGAAGCCCTTCCAGAATCCATCTTCCGTTAGCCGAACCGCGAAGGCCCAATGCTCGTCCGTAATCGTAGGACTTCACGGATAGTGCATCTTCCTGCGCAAGGATAACACTCTGCTACGGCTATCTCCCTTGATTTACGGACGCAGGTATAGCCACGGTTCACCCCAAATCCCGGACGCGTCCATATCCCCCGAATGAGGATAACCCACCAGATAGCATGACAGGTGATCCCAAGCTCTTGGGTGCAAAGTGTAGGATAACTCCAAAGTTCTCAAACAAGGACATCCATTGAAAACAAGAACAGAGTTCCCAGAGCACACACCAGAGTTAACCCCGCATCTCCAACGAGGACACCCGTTGAATACAGGAGGAGGCCTTCAGTCATCAGGCATACCCGTGGAGGCCTTTAAGCTTTTCACGGACATCCCCCTCCTTGACCGTCTCAAGGAGGGAATTCTTCAAAGAGTACCTGCAACAAATAAATTGGTGCAAATAATCATCCATTGTTCCTTCCATCATTGCCTAATCCTAAGGTTGTTCTTGTTTTTCTTGTCCCAGGTGAGGAAAAGCTCATTGTGTTATCCTGAGTGAGGACAAGCCCGGAGCGAGGACAAACCCAGAGCGAGGACAAGCCCAGAGCGAGGACAAGCCCGAAACAAGAATAAGCCCTTTGCCTTTTCCTGAGCATTCATCCAAGCAAGCCATGTAGTGCATTCCTCTTGACTAGTGTGTGCCCTACCCTTAGGACGCGTCCACTTATGTTGTATTGTAGATTAAACCCAAACACAGTCCATATCTTGCATTTCATTAAATGTGGGCGCGTCCTAAGTCTAGGCACGTCCTCCCCTCATGTGTTGCGGCCTAAAACCTAATCCTTCATTCTTTTGCCCCAATTTGATTCCAATTGACCCGTTCTTGACCCGAAATGATCCATATCCAAAATTTGGCTATAACAACTAACCCCTGAATTCTATATGAAGTTGAAAACAAAATTGGAATTCTAATATCTAAATCCAAGCAAAAATTTATGCCATCCTTCAATCCAATGAGTGTATGTCCTCTGCATCTTCCTTTATGAATGCGCGTTCTCAACCAAGAGAGGTTTACCACTTATGCACCACATCTCTAAGCTTACATGAGTTAACTCGACATAAGAAACAAGAGATATTATACAAAAGTGTGCACCACTCAAAAGGCATTTCGTACTTCAAAGTGTAATCTTACGATAATATTATGGGGATTACCCTCAAGTATTTCATCCCATAATAGCCTTCCTTTGCAAGAGGCATACCTACCTTGACAAGGGCATTCATTCTTGGAGGGAGCGTCCTCTAAACAACGAGGAGCATCTTCTTCGACAAGGTCTCCATCCTTGGAGGGAACGTCCTTACAACGAGGAGCGTCAACCTCGAGAAGGTCTCCATCCTTGGAGGGTACGTCCTCACAACGAGGAGCGTCCTCCTCGACAAGGTCTCCATCCTTGGAGGGCGTGTCCTCATAACGAGGAGCGTCTACCTTGACAAGGTCTCCATCCTTGGAGGGCACATCCTCAGAACGAGGAGCTTCTACCTCAGGACAAGGCAAAGCTTCAACCATTGCAGAGCCTTAGGGTGCGTCCTCCCTTGGAAGAGCATCAACCTCAGGACAAGGCAAGGCTTCTAACATTGCACATCATAAGGGCGCCTCCTCCCTTGGGGGAGCGTCAACCTCAGGAGGATTTTTAAAAATTTGAAAGTATTGACTCCTTCCTTCCAACCTTTCTCTATTCACTTCTCGTTGTACCACGTCTCCTTCGTGCTCCACCATAGCCTCCTCAACAATGTTGATCCTTGAAAGATTTTCCAATATTAAAGTTCAATTGTGGGCTCCATTCTCTTCCCGAGTTGGTAGCACTGACTCTATTAGGACTCCGAGTATTCTGCCGATAATCTGGACTCTTAGACCTATCTCTTATCTTAATTCGCCCCTTTGAATTGTTGGTATTATAATTCTTTTTTGTCTCGGTAAGCGACCGCTCAATTGCTTTGAAGGACTCAGCATGCGCAAGTACATCAGCTAACAACACAAGGTCTTTTCCTTGCAAATTTTTCCAGAAATCTCTTCCCACGCGCAGACTAGCTATAAGAAGTATTTTTAGTGTTTCATCGGTTGCGCCTCTCACCAAGGTAGACTCCGCATTGAACCTGTGGTAACAGGTGGCGTATACTTCACCGCAGTTTGGAACTGAGTCAAAAACAAGGTTTTCATTTGTTCCCAAGATGTGATAACTCATGGGCCAAGTTTTTGGAACCACTGTTGAGCACCTTCTCTAAAGGTAGCCACCAAAATACGGCACTGTGCTAAGTCGGGTACCTGATATACATCCATCTCAATGTTGAAACGTCCCAAGAATTCCACGGGGTCGAAGTTTCCATGAAAGCGCAAGTCATTGGTCATGTTCCTGTATCCCACAGGTAGCTGCGCTTCCCTTACAACAACAGAGAAAGGGGATGGAGCTTGCGCAGTTGCTGTTACCCTACCTCCTTCAAGATGATTGAGCAACCTCTTAAGATCATTCACATTAAATGTTCCTACTCCAGGAATGGTTTGAACGTTGAGTTGTTGAGGTTTCTCCACAACTTATTGTTGTTCCCCTTCGTTACCCCCCGGGTGTACCGGTGGATCTCACCGCCACTCGCCCTGAGGCTGCGGATGTGGTATATTACAATCTTAATTTTGAGCATTCCCTAGCACACGAGGTTCCTCCTGGCCGCGTCTCGGTATTTCATAATTGTTTTGCAACCTTTCTTGAATTCGGACGCCATCCCGGTTATGAGGATGCATCCTGGATCCACTGCTTGTAGCTGTGAGAAGCCACAGGAACAAAGACATGTGCTTCACCAGTCGAGGGCGCGCCCTTTCGTCTCCCATTATATGGTGCCCTTCCATGTTGGTATCCCATCATTCCCCGTACATTCCTCTGATAGCCACGGCCGTAATTTCCGAACCTTCCTCGTGGAGGGGCACGTTTGTGTTCGCGGTGCCACACCCTATCATCCCTTGGATATATAGGGGCACACGCGTTGTATCATGGGGCCTCACTTTTCCACCGTTTCCTTCCTTTTGGCATTCTAGCAGCAACATTCTCAAATCGTAGTCTTCCAACCTTATGCCCAGCCTCCTCTTTAGAGTTGAAAAATCTCTTCTTTTCTCATCTCGATTCTAAATATTTTCCGCACGACGAGGCTCGTACTTCGTACGACCAGACCTATGTGGGTGTGGAACAACCTGATTGCCAATATGAGGCCTTTCTCTTCCATCAGTATCCACATCGATAAGCTCCACAATAGGCTCTACATCATCAGAGTATTCCAAGCGTGACCCCTCGTTGTTTTGTGACACTCCACCGTGTTCAGCCTCGAGTGAAAGTTGTTTAGAGTGTGCCCTATGCAATACAGCTGCTCCAAGATATTAGCGTTACTGATGTGAACTGGAGGTGTTCCTCCCACATCTGGAGCTCTCGGAGGATCTACTATATTTTTGGGCACGTAGGGTTCATGGCGAGTGTAGTCTCCCTCGCCCTCTTCTTCAGATCTGCCATCACTTCCATCATAAGAACCTCCATCATGATTGTAAGTCATCTTTTCCTCCCAAGACTATGATCTTAATTAGCACCCCTCCTTCTAGCGCCAATTTATTGACGGAGGAATCTGGTAAAAACAAAGTTTGAGGTTTCTCTCTAGAATTAAGATCTATGACGGTGGTTCATCGCCGGAAAATCAAGCGGTGTGTGTTGGTTGTGTATTAATTGGTGGCTGAGATTGATTAGGGCTAGTGGTGGCTCCTTTTCAGCTCTCAACTTCTTACCCCTCTCAATGTGCCTACGTACCTTTTTTATAAAGATCAAGCCTGACGTAGTTCTTAGGGAACAAGAAATCTTACGGGCTTAGACTTCTCACTCCTAGGCCCGGTAGAAGCCCTTCCAGAATCCATCTTCCGTTAGCCGAACCGCGAAAGCCCAATGCTCGTCCGTAATCGTAGGACTTCACGGATAGTGCATCTTCCTGCGTAAGGATAACACTCCGCTACGGCTATCTCCCTTGATTTACGGACGCAGGTATAGCCACGGTTCACCCCAAATCCCGGACGCGTCCCTGTCCCCCGAATGAGGATAACCCACCAGATAGCATGACAGGTGATCCCAAGCTCTTGGGTGCAAAGTGTAGGATAACTCCAAAGTTCTCAAACGAGGACATCCGTTGAAAACAAGAACAGAGTTCCCAGAGCACACACCAGAGTTAACCCCGCATCTCCAACGAGGACACCCGTTGAATACAGGAGGAGGCCTTCAGTCATCAGGCATACCCCTGGAGGCCTTTAAGCTTTTCACGGACATCCCCCTCTTTAACCGTCTCAAGGAGGGAATTCTTCAAAGAGTACCTGCAACAAATAAATTGGTGCAAATAATCATCCATTGTTCCTTCCATCATTTCCTAATCCTAAGGTTGTTCTTGTTTTTCTTGTCCCAGGTGAGGAAAAGCTCATTGTGTTATCCTGAGTGAGGACAAGCCCGGAACGAGGACAAACCCAGAGCAAGGACAAGCCCAGAGCGAGGACAAGCCCGAAACAAGAACAAGCCCTTTGCCTTTTCCTGAGCATTCATCCAAGCAAGCCATGTAGTGTATTCCTCTTGACTAGTGTGTGCCCTACCCTTAGGACGCGTCCACTTATGTTGTATTGTAGATTAAACCCAAACACAGTCCATATCTTGCATTTCATTAAATGTGGGCGCGTCCTAAGTCTAGGCGCGTCCTCCCCTCATGTGTTGTGGCCTAAAACCTAATTCTTCATTCTTTTGCCCCAATTTGATTCCAATTGACCCGTTCTTGACCCGAAATGATCCATATCCAAAATTTGGCTATAACAACTAACCCCTGAATTCCATATGAAGTTGAAAACAAAATTGGAATTCTAATATCTAAATCCAAGCAAAAATTTATGCCATCCTTCAATCCAATGAGTGTATGTCATCTGCATCTTCCTCTATGAATGCGCGTTCTCAACCAAGAGAGGTTTACCACTTATGCACCACATCTCTAAGCTTACATGAGTTAACTCGACATAAGAAACAAGAGATATTATACAAAAGTGTGCACCACTCAAAAGGCATTTCGTACTTCAAAGTGTAATCTTACGATAATATTATGGGGATTACCCTCAAGTATTTCATCCCATAATAGCCTTCCTTTGCAAGAGGCGTACCTACCTTGACAAGGGCATTCATTCTTGGAGGGAGCGTCCTCTAAACAACGAGGAGCATCTTCTTCGACAAGGTCTCCATCCTTGGAGGGAACATCCTTACAACGAGGAGCGTCAACCTCGAGAAGGTCTCCATCCTTAGAGGGTACGTCCTCACAACGAGGAGCGTCCTCCTCGACAAGGTCTCCATCCTTGGAGGGCGTGTCCTCATAACGAGGAGCGTCTACCTTGACAAGGTCTCCATCCTTGGAGGGCACATCCTCAGAACGAGGAGCTTCTACCTCAGGACAAGGCAAAGCTTCAACCATTGCAGAGCCTGAGGGTGCGTCCTCCCTTGGAAGAGCATCAACCTCAGGATAAGGCAAGGCTTCTAACATTGCACATCATAAGGGCGCGTCCTCCCTTGGGGGAGCGTCAACCTCAGGAGGATTTTTAAAAATTTGAAAGTATTAACTCATTCCTTCCAACCTTTCTCTATTCACTTCTCGTTGTACCACGTCTCCTTCGTGCTCCACCATAGCCTCCTCAACAATGTTGATTCTTGAAAGATTTTCCAATATTAAAGTTCAATTGTGGGCTCCATTCTCTTCGCGAGTTGGTAGCACTGACTCTATTAGGACTCCGAGTATTCCGCCGATAATCTGGACTCGTAGACCTGTCTCTTATCTTAATTCGCCCCTTTGAATTGTTGGTATTATAATTCTTTTTTGTCTCGGTAAGCGACCGCTCAATTGCTTTGAAGGACTCAGCATGCGCAAGTACATCAGCTAACGACACAAGGTCTTTTCCTTGCAAATTTTTCCAGAAATCTCTTCCCACGCGCAGACTAGCTATAAGAAGTATTTTTAGTGTTTCATCGGTTGCGCCTCTCACCAAGGTAGACTCCACATTGAACCTGTGGTAACAGGTGGCGTATACTTCACCGCAGTTTGGAACTGAGTCAAAAACAAGGTTTTCATTTATTCCCAAGATGTGATAACTCCTGGGCCAAGTTTTTGGAACCACTGTTGAGCACCTTCTCTAAAGGTAGCCACCAAAATACGGCACTGTGCTAAGTCGGGTACCTGATATACATCCATCTTAATGTTGAAACGTCCCAAGAATTCCACGGGGTCGAAGTTTCCATGAAAGCGCAAGTCATCGGTCATGTTCCTGTATCCCACAGGTAGCTGCGCTTCCCTTACAACAACAGAGAAAGGGGATGGAGCTTGCGCAGTTGCTGTTACCCTACCTCCTTCAAGATGATTGTGCAACCTCTTAAGATCATTCACATTAAATGTTCCTACTCCAGGAATGGTTTGAACATTGAGTTATTGAGGTTTCTCCACAACTTATTGTTGTTCCCCTTCGTTACCCCCCGGGTGTACCGGTGGATCTCACCGCCACTTGCCCTGAGGCTGCGGATGTGGTATATTGCAATCTTAATTTTGAGCATTCCCTAGCACACGAGGTTCCTCCTGGCCGCGTCTCAGTATTTAATAATTGTTTTGCAACCTTTCTTGAATTCGGACGCCATCCCGGTTATGAGGATGCATCCTGGATCCACTGCATGTAGCACTGTGAGAAGCCACAGGAACAAAGACATGCGCTTCACCAGTCGAGGGTGCGCCCTTTCGTCTCCCATTATATGGTGCCCTTCCATGTTGGTATCCAATCATTCCCCGTACATTCCTCTGATAGCCACGGCCGTAATTTCCGAACCTTCCTCGTGGAGGGGCACGTTTGTGTTCGCGGTGCCACACCCTATCATCCCTTGGATATATAGGGGCACACACGTTGTATCATGGGGCCTCACTTTTCCACCGTTTCCTTCCTTTTGACATTCTAGCAGCAACATTCTGAAATCGTAGTCTTCCAACCTTATGCCCAGCCTCCTCTTTAGAGTTGAAAAATCTCTTCTTTTCTCATCTCGATTCTAAATATTTTCCGCACGACGAGGCTCGTACTTCGTACGACCAGACCTATGTGGGTGTGGAACAACCTGATTGCCAATATGAGGCCTTTCTCTTCCATCAGTATCCACATCGATAAGCTCCACAATAGGCTCTACATCATCAGAGTATTCCAAGCGTGACCCCTCGTTGTTTTGTGACGCTCCACCGTGTTCAGCCTCGAGTGAAAGTTGTTCAGAGTGTGCCCTATGCAATACAGCTGCTCCAAGATATTAGCGTTACTGATGTGAACTGGAGGTGTTCCTCCCACATCTGGAGCTCTCAAAGGATCTACTATATTTTTGGGCACGTAGGGTTCATGGCGAGTGTAGTCTTCATCGCCCTCTTCTTCAGATCTGCCATCACTTCCATCATAAGAACCTCCATCATGATTGTAAGTCATCTTTTCCTCCCAAGACTATGATCTTAACCAGCACCCCTCCTTCTAGCGCCAATTTATTGACGGAGGAATCTGGTAAAAACAAAGTTTGAGGTTTCTCTCTGGAATTAAGATCTATGACGGTGGTTCTTCGTCGGAAAATCAAGCGGTGTGTGTTGGTTGTGTGTTAATTGGTGGCTGAGATTGATTAGGGCTAGTGGTGGCTCCTTTTCAGCTCTCAACTTCTTACCCCTCTCAATGTGCCTACGTACCTTTTTTATAGGGATCAAGCCTGAAGTAGTTCTTAGGGAACAAGAAATCTAACGGGCTTAGACTTTTCATTCCTAGGCCCGGTAGAAGCCCTTCCAGAATCCATCTTCCGTTAGCCGAACCGCAAAGGCCCAAGGCTCGTCCGTAATCGTAGGACTTCACGGATAGTGCATCTTCCTGCGCAAGGATAACACTCCGCTACGGCTATCTCCCTTGATTTACGGACGCAGGTATAGCCACGGTTCACCCCAAATCCCGGACGCATACCTGTCCCCCGAATGAGGATAACCCACCAGATAGCAGGACAGGTGATCCCAAGCTCTTGGGTGCAAAGTGTAGGATAACTCCAAACTTCTCAAACGAGGACACCCGTTGAAAACAAGAACAGAGTTCCTAGAGCACACACCAGAGTTAACCCCGCATCTCCAACGAGGACACCCGTTGAATACAGGAGGAGGCCTTCAGTCATCAGGCGTACCCCTGGAGGCCTTTAAGCTTTTCACAGACATCCCCCTCCTTGACCGTCTCAAGGAGGGAATTCTTCAAAGAGTACCTGCAACAAATAAATTGGTGCAAATAATCATCCATTGTTCCTTCCATCATTGCCTAATCCTAAGGTTGTTCTTGTTTTTCTTGTCCCAGGTGAGGAAAAGCTCATTTTGTTATCCTGAGTGAGGACAAGCCCGGAGCGAGGACAAACCCAGAGCGAGGACAAGCCCAGAGCGAGGACAAGCCCGAAATAAGAACAAGCCCTTTGCCTTTTCCTGAGCATTCATCCAAGCAAGCCATGTAGTGCATTCCTCTTGACTAGTGTGTGCCCTACCCTTAGGACGCGTCCACTTATGTTGTATTATAGATTAAACCCAAACACAGTCCATATCTTGCATTTCATTAAATGTGGGCGCGTCCTAAGTCTAGGCGCGTCCTCCCCTCATGTGTTGCGGCCTAAAACCTAATCCTTTATTCTTTTGCCCCAATTTGATTCCAATTGACCCGTTCTTGACCCGAAATGATCCATATCCAAAATTTGGCTATAAAAACTAACCCCTGAATTCCATATGAAGTTGAAAACAAAATTGGAATTCTAATATCTAAATCCAAGCAAAAATTTATGCCATCCTTCAATCCCATGAGTGTATGTCCTCTGCATCTTCCTCTATGAATGCGCGTTCTCAACCAAGAGAGGTTTACCACTTATGCACCACATCTCTAAGCTTACATGAGTTAACTCGACATAAGAAACAAGAGATATTATACAAAAGTGTGCACCACTCAAAAGGCATTTCGTACTTCAAAGTGTAATCTTACGATAATATTATGGGGATTACCCTCAAGTATTTAATCCCATAATAGCCTTCCTTTGCAAGAGGCGTACATACCTTGACAAGGGCATTCATTCTTAGAGGGAGCGTCCTCTAAACAACGAGGAGCATCTTCTTCGACAAGGTCTCCATCCTTGGAGGGAACGTCCTTACAACGAGGAGCGTCAACCTCGAGAAGGTCTCCATCCTTGGAGGGTACGTCCTCACAACGAGGACCGTCCTCCTCGACAAGGTCTCCATCCTTGGAGGGCGTGTCCTCATAACGAGGAGCGTCTACCTTGACAAGGTCTCCATCCTTGGAGGGCGCATCCTCAGAACGAGGAGCTTCTACCTCAGGACAAGCCAAAGCTTCAACCATTGCAGAGCCTGAGGGTGCTTCCTCCCTTGGAGGAGCATCAACCTTAGGACAAGGCAAGGCTTCTAACATTGCACATCATAAGGGCGCGTCCTCCCTTGGGGGAGCGTCAACCTCAGGAGGATTTTTAAAAATTTGAAAGTATTGACTCCTTCCTTCCAACCTTTCTCTATTCACTTCTCGTTGTACCACGTCTCCTTCGTGCTCCACCATAGCCTCCTCAACAATGTTGATCCTTGAAAGATTTTCCAATATTAAAGTTCAATTGTGGGCTCCATTCTCTTCGCGAGTTGGTAGCACTGACTCTATTAGGACTCCGAGTATTCCGCCGATAATCTGGACTCGTAGACCTGTCTCTTATCTTAATTTGCCCCTTTGAGTTGTTGGTATTATAATTCTTTTTTGTCTCGGTAAGTGACCGCTCAATTGCTTTGATGGACTCAGCATGCGCAAGTACATCAGCTAACGACACAAGGTCTTTTACTTGCAAATTTTTCCAGAAATCTCTTCCCACGTGCAGACTAGCTATACGAAGTATTTTTAGTGTTTCATCGGTTGCGCCTCTCACCAAGGTAGACTCCGCATTGAACCTGTGGTAACAGGTGGCGTATACTTCATCGCAGTTTGGAACTGAGTCAAAAACAAGGTTTTCATTTGTTCCCAAGATGTGATAACTCCTGGGCCAAGTTTTTGGAACCACTGTTGAGCACCTTCTCTAAAGGTAGCCACCAAAATACGGCACTGTGCTAAGTCGGGTACCTGATATACATCCATCTCAATGTTGAAACGTCCCAAGAATTCCACGGGGTCGAAGTTTCCATGAAAGCGCAAGCCATTGGTCATGTTCCTGTATCCCACAGGTAGCTGCACTTCCCTTACAACAACAGAGAAAGGGGATGGAGCTTGCGCAGTTGCTGTTACCCTACCTCCTTCAAGATGATTGAGCAACCTCTTAAGATCATTCACATTAAATGTTCCTACTCCAGGAATGGTTTGAACGTTGAGTTGTTGAGGTTTCTCCACAACTTATTGTTGTTCCCCTTCGTTACCCCTCGGGTGTACCGGTGGATCTCACCGCCACTCGCCCTGAGGCTGAGGATGTGGTATATTGCAATCTTAATTTTGAGCATTCCCTAGCACACGAGGTTCCTCCTGGCCGCGTCTCGGTATTTCATAATTGTTTTGCAACCTTTCTTGAATTCGGATGCCATCCCGGTTATGAGGATGCATCCTGGATCCACTGCTTGTAGCACTGTGAGAAGCCACAGGAACAAAGGCATGCGCTTCACCAGTCGAGGGCGCGCCCTTTCGTCTCCCATTATATGGTGCCCTTCCATGTTGGTATCCCATCATTCCCCGTACATTCCTCTGATTTCCACGGCCGTAATTTCCGAACCTTCCTCGTGGAGGGGCACGTTTGTGTTCGCGGTGCCACACCCTATCATCCCTTGGATATATAGGGGCACACGCATTGTCTTCCAACCTTATGCCCAGCCTCCTCTTTAGAGTTGAAAAATCTCTTCTTTTCTCAACTCGATTCTAAATATTTTCCGCACGACGAGGCTCGTACTTCGTACGACCAGACCTATGTGGGTGTGGAACAACCTGATTGCTAATATGAGGCCTTTCTCTTCCATCAGTATCCACATCGATAAGCTCCACAATAGGCTCTACATCATCAGAGTATTCCAAGCGTGACCCCTCGTTGTTTTGTGACGCTCCACCGTGTTCAGCCTCGAGTGAAAGTTGTTCAGAGTGTAGTCTCCCCCGCCCTCTTCTTCAGATCTGCCATCACTTCCATCATAAGAACCTCTATCATGATTGTAAGTCATCTTTTCCTCCCAAGACTATGATCTTAATCAGCACCCCTCCTTCTAGCGCCAATTTATTGACGGAGGAATCTGGTAAAAATAAAGTTTGAGGTTTCTCTCTGGAATTAAGATCTATGACGGTGGTTCTTCGCCGGAAAATCAAGCGGTGTGTTGGTTGTGTGTTAATTGGTGGCTGAGATTGATTAGGGCTAGTGATGGCTCCTTTTCAGCTCTCAACTTCTTACCCCTCTCAATGTGCCTACGTACCTTTTTTATAGGGATCAAGCCTGACGTAGTTCTTAGGGAACAAGAAATCTAACGGGCTTAGACTTCTCATTCCTAGGCCCGGTAGAAGCCCTTCCAGAATCCATCTTCCGTTAGCCAAACCGCGAAGGCCCAAGGCTCGTCCGTAATCATAGGACTTCACGGATAATGCATCTTCCTGCGCAAGGATAACACTCCGTTACGGCTATCTCCCTTGATTTACAGACGTAGGTATAGCCACGGTTCACCCCAAATCCCGGACGCATCCCTGTCCCCCGAATGAGGATAACCCACCAGATAGCAGGACAGGTGATCCCAAGCTCTTGGGTGCAAAGTGTAGGATAACTCCAAAGTTTTCAAACGAGGACACCCGTTGAAAACAAGAACAGAGTTCCCAGAGCACACACCAGAGTTAACCCCGCATCTCCAACGAGGACACCCGTTGAATACAGGAGGAGGCCTTCAGTCATCAGGCATACCCCTGGAGGCCTTTAAGCTTTTCACGGACATCCCCCTCCTTGACCGTCTCAAGGAGGGAATTCTTCAAAGAGTACCTGTAACAAATAAATTGGTGCAAATAATCATCCATTGTTCCTTCCATCATTTCCTAATCCTAAGGTTGTTCTTGTTTTTCTTGTCCCAGGTGAGGAAAAGCTCATTGTGTTATCCTGAGTGAGGACAAGCCCGGAGCGAGGACAAACCCAGAGCGAGGACAAGCCCAGAGCGAGGACAAGCCCGAAACAAGAACAAGCCCTTTGCCTTTTCCTGAGCATTCATCCAAGCAAGCCATGTAGTACATTCCTCTTGACTAGTGTGTGCCCTACCCTTAGGACGCGTCCACTTATGTTGTATTGTAGATTAAACCCAAACACAGTCCATATCTTGCATTTCATTAAATGTGGGTGTAACACCCCCAGATCCGGGGTCAGGGATCCGGGTCGTCACGGTCTTCCTTTCCACAATATCACTTCACTTAATTAACAATAAATAACCTCATGTTGTGACCCCACACTAACACACACCACAACCCATTATAGTCCCAGAGATGAAATTGAAATAAGTACAAATATTTGAATCCATAATTTAAAGTAATTACAACCCAGAATGATTACTTGATAAGTTTATAATTAATTGTCATTATCTGCCACAAGTTATAATTATACATAATTGATTCCCAAAAGTAGAAGGTCTGATCTACAGATAGATCTACCTCTGCAGCTATAGCAGCTATGATCTCAACGGGAAGGCGCGAGGCGCTTCCCACGCTCTTGCGCTGGGTCTGCTTGAGTCTGGCCATCTTTCCTAACTATTGTTGTGTGATGAAGAAATAAAGCAAGAGTGAGCATTACAGCTCGCAAGATAATATATAGTGTAAACAACAACGCAAGTATCTAAATGGATAACTTGCTGGAAACCTTTATCAGGTGTAAGATAATTACTTACTGGATATAAGCAAAAACAAGGGATGAAGTTACCAAATACTTCACTATACTTATATCATTTATAAGGCTACTTGAACTACCACTGTTCAAAGTATTATAGGTTTCAAAAGGTCATCCCATAGATGAGACCACAAGTTAAGACTTGAATAGATTCAATCTTTGAAATATTATTGAATGAAATAAAGTTACGAGATACTTTATTTAGTCCCGATATATATATCCACATATATATCTCTTAAACATTTCCTGGAACCTCTGTTATGTAAAATATGAACAGAGTTTGTAACATCCAATGAATTTTGGAAAGGAAAAGAATTTTGGCATAAACCCGATATCTTGCTGATCAGGCAAAGATATCAATAAGTAACCTTTTCTACTGGTAGATGGATGAATCCCCCACCAATCATCACCCTGGCCACATAAGGACCTTGTGCTGGACCGCCACCCGGCCTCTTACGCATTGATGGACTGCCACCCAGCCACTTACACTTTGATAGACCGTACCCCGGCCTGTCGCTTATGCCGACTCAATTAGATGGACTTACTTCCCGAACGTTGGGCAAGTAATCAAATTGTTTTCTCAAAATAGCAACCACGTTGCGAATGTAAAATACACCACAGAGCCGGATCCCCCAGGTTTTGAGCGAGTATTTAAATCCCCTTTGAAAGGAAGATCTTAAATATAAAAATGAGTTTTGGGGTCCACTCTAACTTTAAAAAAATCATTTTGAAGACTCGAAAACATTTTTAAGAATGTTTGGAGTACTGTCGATTTATTAAAATAAATCAGTCCCGATATATTAGAAAATATCTGAATATTATTATTTAAATAATATTCTCATAAAGATAATCCTTATAAAAATAATCGAAGTAGAAGTTTTAAAACTCATACTTGAAATGGATATTAAATAACCAAAGATATACTTATATGAAAGTACTATCTTTATTTGAATAATCGAAAATAAGTTTGATTATCGAAACATTATTCTTTAATAAAATAAAGAATATTATTAAATAATAAGCGGAGTCATAATACCTCGAATGAATATTATAAATAATATTCATTAAATAAAATAAACGGAGTCATACATCCTCAAATGAATATCCAATTAATAATCATTAAATAGAATAAACAGAGTCATAAGTCCTCGAATGAATATTCAAATAATATTCATTAAATAAAATAAAGTTATCGAATAAACCTTATTCGATCAATAGTTTTAAAAACTATATCCATATATATATATATATATATATACTCGGGAACATCGACTCCCGGTTTAGAAATATGTTCACCTTGGGGTCCCCCTTTTTTTAAGGGTATATGCAAATTACCGCTTATCTCTAGCATAGGTATTATGCAACGAATAAGCATTTGAACCAACAGATATATATAAATCAAGAATACGAAACAGGCATGCATATATTCCATATCACATGCTACAATATATCGCAAGAATTTGCTAATAACAAATATGCATTTATCACAAGATCATGCATATACACATATACATCACAACAACAGTTATACGGGTAGAAAACTTGCCTGAGCGACTGGGGGTTATAAATGGCTTGGGACGAGTCTGGTAACCTATAAACAACATATAAGTTGGAATTAAACCAAAGTCACTTGTAAATCTATACTTTAACCAATTTAGACTCTAACGCTCGCTTTGCGCTTAATGATTCTCTTAAGTCGCTCGAGCACCCTCGGCTCCACAATTTTTAATAAATTAACCATTACGAGTTTTAAGGAGATTCTTTCGCGAGTGTCTTACCAACTGCCTAACACACTTAACATAAATGTTTCATACTCCAATTAGCCCTTTTAGGTCTTTAACCTATATTTCAAAGTAAGGCGAGGGGTAATGATTCGTTCGCGAAACGTCGTTACTTAAAACGGCCGTTTCTCCTAAACCGTACATCGGAATCAAACGAACTACATATCAAAACGAAGCTCGTAACATGAACTATCTAATCATGGTAATGGTCAAAACCTAGCAGTGAGTTCACGTGTCCTAATGTTAAGAACAAAAACAGCCTAAAGTAAATCGGACATTACGACGGCTATGTTTACGCGATTACCCAAATTTAAAACACTCCAATTCATTCATACAACCAAAATCCATCCATACCATACTACAAAAGCCCCAACACCTCAAGTTCTCCAATTTATGTTATTCTCAAACATGAATTTAAAACTATACTTAAGTCCTTTAACTAATCAATAAGATTTCAACATCCAATTTACTACAACTCTAACCCAAACTCTAAACATGCAAGCATCAAGCTACTCTTTTACCATAACAATCAAAATCATCCTAATATACAAAGTAAAGCTAGGGTTTGGAGATGTTATACCTTCCTTGAAGTGATGTGAGTAGCTTAAATCCTCTCTTATAATCCTTTAATTTAAATCTTTTTATCCTATTACCTTATACTCAATTCTTTCCATATCTAGTGGATTTCCGGGAAAAAATCAAAGTGTTCGGAATTGGATTCTGACGATCTTTACATACACTTATATACCATATAGAGTACTAATAAAATCTCAGAATATCAATAACAGAACCCCTACATAGTGTTGCATGAAAAGTTTTCTCATTCAGCATAATCAGCAAAAACACTATTCATATGGGTTAAAAAAAAGTTCAAAATTTTGGGATTATTACAGTCTCCCCTCCTTAAAAGGATTCCATCCCGGAATCAAATAGAAAACAAATGGGGGTACTTTTCTAGCATTGCGCTCTCTAGTTCCCAAGTTGATTCTTCCATATTATGATTCTGCCATAGCACTCTGACTAGCTTGATCACTTAGTTCCGAAGCACCTGCTCCTTCTTATCCAGAATCTTTACTGGTTTCTCCACATAAGTCAGATCTGGTTGCATATCCACCTGCTCGTACTCCACTATGTGTCTGGCATCCCGATGATACTTCCTTAGCATTGACACATGGAACACATTATGAACTTGTTGCAAGTTAGGGGGTAAGGCTAGCTCGTAAGCTAACTTTCCAATCCGTCTTAATATCTCAAAAGGTCCAATGTATCTTGGGCTTAGTTTCCCTTTCTTTCCAAACCTCATTAATCCCTTCCAAGGGGATACTTTTAGTAGTAATAAGTCCCCTACTTCATATTCCTTGTCCTTTCGGGCTAGGTCTGCATATTTCTTCTGTCTGTCTTGGGCTGCTACAAGCCGCCCTCTGATAAGATCCACTATGTCTTTGGTCCTTTGGACCACTTCGGGTCCGAGCATCTTCCGCTCCCCTACTTCATCCCAGTATAAGGGAGATCGACACCTTCTTCCTTACAGGGCCTCATAAAGCGGCATTCCGATGCTAGCATGAAAGCTATTGTTATAAGAAAACTCGATCAATGGCAAGTGATCATCCCAACTTCCTTTAAAGTCTATTGCACAGACTCTCAACATATCCTCTAGTGTCTGGATGGTCCTTTCACTCTGCCCATCCGTCTGGGGATGGTACGCGGTACTCATATTTAACTTGGTCCCCGCACATTCTTGAAAGCTCTTCCAAAATTTGGAGTTGAATCTGGGGTCTCGGTCTGAGACAATGGACGCTGGGACTCCATGTCACGTCACTATTTCCTTAAGGTAAATGTCCACAGTCTATCGACTGTGTATCTCTCATTGATAGGAATGAAATGAGCTGACTTTGTCAGTCGGTCTATAATTACCCATATGGCGTCATGATTGGCTTTCGTCCTTGGCAAGCCTACAACAAAATCCATCGCTATCTGTTCCCATTTCCACTTGGGAATCTCCAGGGGTCGTAAAAGTCCACTGGGTCTCTGGTGCTCTGCCTTTACTCTTTGGCAAGTCAAACATTTGCTTACCCATTCTGCTACGCCCCTCTTCATGTTGGGCCACCAGTAATATTCCTTCAAATCCCTATACATCTTGGTGCTTCCCGGGTGAATGGAATACCTTGAACTATGACTTTCATCCAAAATCTCGTCTTTAAGTTCTTGAACATTCGGAACCCAAATCCTGTAGGAATACCTCATTATCCCCTTATTGTCTCTCTCAGTATGGATCTCTTCTCCAGTCATTGACTCTCTGCCCTCATTCATCATTCTTTCTTGGCACAATCTAATCTTTTCTAATAACTCTGGCTGCATTGATATCTCAAACAGCTTTTCAGTTCCGGTTCTGGTTACCTTTACTTCTATTTCCATTCTTTCAAAATCCCTGATTAATTCCTCTGAAGTCATTATCATTCTGAGCATTTCCTTCCTACTGAGGGCGTCAGCCACCACATTGGCTTTCCCCGGATGATAGAGAATCTCACAATCACAGTCCTTGATTAGTTCTAACCATCTCCTCTGGCGCATGTTGAGCTCTTTCTGCGTAAATATGTACTTGAGGCTCTTATGGTCTGTGAAAATCTCGCACTTCTCTCCATACAAGTAGTGCCTCCAAATTTTTAAGGCAAAAACTATTGCCGCTAGCTCAAGATCATGGGTAGGATATCTAATCTCGTATTCCTTCAGTTGTCTCGATGCATACGCAATCACTTTACCGTGCTGCATAAGCACACACCCTAATCCTTTGTGCGACGCGTCACTATATATCACAAAATCTCCTTTTCCGTCTGGCAATGCCAACACTGGGGCCGTTACCAACCTTTTCTTTAATTCCTGAAAACTGTTCTCGCATTTCTCCGTCCATTCAAACTTCTCTGTCTTACGAGTAAGTCGTGTCAAAGGGGCTGCGATCTTCGCAAAGTCCTGTACAAATCTACGATAGTAGTCGGCCAATCCTATGAAACTCCTTACCTCTGTGGGTGTGGTTGGCCTTTCCCAATTTGAGACCGCCTCTATCTTGGAGGGGTCGACCAATACTCCTTCTTTATTGATCACATGTCCTAAAAACTGTACTTCATTCCGCCAGAATTCACACTTCGAGAATTTGGCATATAACTGTTCCTCTCTGAGTATTCCTAGAGCTATCCTCAAATGCTCTGCATGTTCTGCCTCAGTCCTTGAGTAGATTAAAATATCATCGATAAAAACTATCACACACTTGTCCAAGTACTTCTTAAATACTCTGTTCATTAAATCCATGAAAGCCGCTGGGGCGTTGGTTAATCCAAAGGATATTACCAAGAACTCATAATGCCCATACCTGGTACGGTACGCTGTCTTGGGAATATCTTCGGGTTTAATCTTTAGTTGGTGATATCCAGTTCTCAGGTCAATCTTGGAAAAATAAACAGCATCCTTTAGCTGGTCGAACAGATCATCTATTCTAGGTAACGGGTACCTGTTCTTTATGGTTAGCTTGTTCAACTGTCGATAGTCGATGCACAGCCTCATGCTCCCATCTTTCTTCTTAACAAATAACACTGGTGCTCCCCACGGAGAGACACTGGGTCTTATCATACCCTTATCCAAGAGTTCCTGCAATTGGGTAGCTAATTCCTTCATTTCTAACGGGGCTAACCGGTAAGGTGCTTTTGAAACTGGCGCCGTCCCTGGGGCCAACTCAATAGCAAATTCAATCACTCTATCGGGTGGTAATCCCGGAAGGTCTTGTGGGAATACATCTTCAAATTCGTTAACTACCGGAATATCTTGTAAGTTGGGCACCTCCTTTTGCGTGTCTACCACATAGGCTAGGTAAGCCTCGTTTCCTTTTCGTAGCATCCTTTTGGCCTGGGCCATGGTCAAAAATTTCTGCGTCTGTCTCTTTCCCCTAAATATGCCTTCTTTCTTTCCTGGAATATTCAACCTAACTTTCTTCCCTTTACAGTCTATCTGAGCATCATTGCTAGATAGCCAGTCCATTCCCAAAATTATATCAAATTCCCCTAACTTAAAAGGAATCAGATCAATACTGAAAGATTGTTCCCCTATGCCTAACTCACAGGCGGGGTGAATCAGATTAACAAGAATAACTCTATGGTTGGCTATTTCTACTTGTAAGGGCTCTATCAAGGGTTCAACTTTAAGTCTTAATTTACGCGCAAAGTCCCTTGATATAAAAGATTTAGTTGCTCCTGAATCAAATAAAACATTTGTACTGACTGAATTTAGAGAAAGGGTACCTGCTATCACATCTGAATCTTTCATAGCATCCTGGACTATCATGTTGAAAGTCCTTGCAGTAGGTGGCTTATTAGAAGCAGCCCTGCTTGCTCCCGAAGCTGCTGGTTTGTTCATTGGGCATTCCCTCTTCCAATGACCCGGGCGTCCACACTGATGACAAGTGGTGGTTGGGCGGGTAATGGGGGTTGGTGAAGTGCACTTGTCCGAATAGTGACCCTCTCGACCACACTTGAAGCAGATTACCGGCTTTCCTTTACACTCCCCAGAATGCATCCTTCCATAAGTGTTACAGGCTAGCAATGGGGGTCGAGACTGGTTGGAATAGGACATTCTTGACTTCTGGCCGCTCTGGCTCATATTTACACTCATTGGCCGCTTAAACCCAATGTCCTTTCCCGGTAGGGACACTGCTCCCCTATTAACTCTAGTTGGGAAGTTCCTTCCTGCAGAACCTCCACCCATGCTCATACTTTTCCTCTTTATTCCCTTCTTCTCTCTTTCCTTCTGCATCTGTTCACTTCCAGCTTCTACAATTGTTGCCTTTTGCACCAGAGTGGCATAATCAGTAAGCTCAAGGATTGCCACCCTATTCTGAATCCACGGTTTCAGTCCCTGCTGAAACCTCCTAGCTTTCTTTTCTTCGGTGCTCACAAACTCCGGCACAAACCTTGATAACTCAGTAAATTTTGCTTCGTACTCTGCTACAGATAAGTTATTCTGCTTTAGCTCCAAGAACTTGAGCTCCATCTGGTTTTCCTTAAACCTCGGGAAATATTTTCCCAGAAACAACTGACTGAATCTTTCCCAGGTTATAATAGTATCTGTCTCCATGTTTTTCTTGGCCTCCCACCGGTAGTTAGCCTCTCCTTTCAGAAGGTAGGTAGCAAATACAGTCTTCTGTGCCTCATCGATACTCAGAATCTCAAAGGATTTCTCCATTTCCTTTAACCATGCCCTTGCCTCAACTGGGTCGGCTGATCCGTGGAACTCAGGGGGCTTAAGGGACTTAAAAGCCCTGAAAGAGTTTGCCACATCATTGTTATTTCCTTGAGGGGGTGGGTTGGGTTGACGTTCCAAGATCTGCCTTAGTAGTTGCATGAACTGGCCCATGGGATCCATGCCTGGGTTTGGTATTGGTTGCTCAACCTCAGTTTCTCCTTCCTCATCCTCTATCTCAAATCCCTCAACATCATATGTCTCCTCCTCCTCTTCATACAGGGAGTCATCCTTTTCAACATAATCCTCGTCTTCCTCTTCACTGTGTTCCTGGTTCCCCATTATCCTGGTTATGGCTTCCCTGGTCCTCAGATCCAGGGTTCGCTCTAGTTCCAATCTTTCTTGGCGGCATGCTACTGATAATAAAAAAAATTATTGGGAAATTCAACGTTAGGTCACAATCATACACAACATTGTGCCTTGCACAGCTCTATAATGGGGAGAATGTATCTCGCAATTCTATTGTTTTATGACAGTTCTAATAAGAAGTGCAGTAATAATAATAATAATAACAGTGATCTCGTCACTAAGGAATTGAACTGAAAGGAAACAAATATATACATAATGCGAGAAATACATAGTTTGATCTGGTCAAAAGTACAACAGTGCTACAGCCATCTGTCCCAAAAGTGATACACAATAGTCTATATGTCTAGTCAAAAAAAGGGATGCTATATACAAGTCAACTATCCCGAAAAATTGGCTCTTACTAAGGCCTCGACTAACTAGACAACTAGACTATCCCATCGTCAGTCTTGAATCACACACCGGAGTGGGTCAGCTCCCATACCCTTTCCATCGCACGACGGAAGATATAGTCGGCCTGCCGCTTGGAGATCCTACCATGCCTGTCCCCCTGGAGCGATCGGAGTCTCACTCGGGATGTGAGCTCTATCCCCGTCAGCTCCATCCTCAAGGATCGGGGTATAGTAGCCCTGGTCTCATAAGCTCGGGTACGCCTACCCACCCTCTCTGCATCCAACTCCCTCCTGGCCTCATCTAGCCGGGCCTCAGCAACAGCCACTCGGGTCCTCAGCACATCCTGAACATAGCCGTGGGCTAACAAAGACTGCCTATGGGCAGGGTCGAGAGGTGGTGAATCCGGAGCCGCTGGGGGTGCCTCCTCGGTTTGCCTAGGCTCGGGAGTATGGGTCTCTGAGTTGTCATCATAGGGGTTCCAAGATAGTGGTGGAGGGGTAGGAGCTCTGACCACCGGGAGTGAGGGTAAAGGGGTACCAGTGTACTCCACTATAGCTCTGACATGCTCCTCAGCTACTGGGACCTCCTCCGGGTCCTCCTCATCTGAAATAGCAACAACCTCTGTCTCTGACTCCTCTGAGGGGTCCTCCTCATCCTCCTCCATCTCAGGCTCCACCTGATCCTCGACATCTAGCAGTGCCTCATCATGCTCACGCTCGAACATCTCAGGGTCCTCTATCTCATGTGCCTACTGATGGAATTTACGGATGAGCGGAAGCGTGAAATAACATTTATTCCGTAAAAACCATATACCGCACATATAGAAAAACGTATAAAAGGGAAAAACTGCGGAATCGAAATCATACCTCGTGAATCTTAGCTTTATAAAATTGGAGTGGTAGCAGTTGCTCCTCAGTGTGTGAAGCACTCTACCGGTATCCACCAAGAACGATCCTCTTCGATGAACCTTTTTATAAAACTGAGCTTTTATAAAAATGGAGTTTTTGGGAGAGAGAGAGAGAAGAAGAAGATGGAGGCTAGGGTTTTCACAAAACCAAAATTGTGTGTGTTTTTTTTAAAGAGCCATCCATCTCATTCTATTTATAGGGCTCTCCTAGGGTTTTATAATATATCTTTATATATATTAACCCCCACATTTTATCTTCATAAAATGCTTTAATAATAATTAAAACTATTTTAATCATTATTTCTTTTCTTAACTATTTAAAAAAAAAATTCTCTCTCTCATTATTTCATCAAAGAAAATATTCTTTTATGGTGTGAGCCTGTAGGTTCAATATTATGCCAGTAGTAGAAATAAATAATAATAAACTTTTATTAATTATTTACATGAATACTAAAATTCACTAAATATAATTAACTGATTAATTATATTTATTCTACATCGTGAGTGATGCTTCTCAACATATCGCGACTATCCGGATAATATGAATTCACTGCTTAGAATACCAAGAACCTATTCAGTGAATAGTTACCGTACAATCAATTCCTTCTACCCTCCAATGCTCTGATTAAATACAAGGCATGGATCTTGTGTCAAGCCTATCTAATTTAATCATTTGCTTTCCCATTCACTATGCTCAGTTCTATGTAAATTAGAAACTCCTTTCTAATTTCATTCACTCTGGCCAGAGATTCCTGAACTAGCAAAAGTGGATCAGCTTTGAACATTCTTTTCCTTCACTGGAAGGGGTAGATCCTTTATTGATCATACACTATCTTCGTGTACAAATTCCTATACCCAGTAGAGCCCTAATAATTTTCCCTGGAGACTAAGAACTAAACCAAAGCATAGTTCAGTGTACACGAGATGACTATGATGACCTCAAGTCTAAGGATACTTGTACAACTATCACTATGTGAACAACTGCTGACACGAGAGTGAACTCCATCAGTTGTTCAGCTGTGCAAGACATCCTTCATAATGAAGCAAGCATAGTATGTACCGATCTTTGCGGATTATTAATTACCAGTTAGTAATCCTATGACCAGGAACTATTTAAGTTTAGAGTTATCATCTTTTAGGTCTCACTATTATGATCTCATCATAATCCATAAAAAGCTTTACTCTAAACTATGGTATATCTTATTTAAACACTTAAATAGATAGATCCCGTAATAAAAACAAAACAAGTCTTTTATTAATATCAATGAAATCAAAACAGATTACATAAAAAGTTATTCCTAAATCCTCATACACGATTGGACTTAGGACATATCTCTTTCAATCTCCCACTTGTACTAAAGCCAATCACTTTGGTATCTAATACCCATCCTGTCTTTATGACGATCAAAGTGACTCTGAGAAAGTGGCTTTGTGTGTGGGTCTGCTACGTTATTATGTGTGTCAACTCTCTCGATCTTGACATCTCCTCCATCAATGATTTCCCTAATCAAATTAAAGCGTCGCAAAACATGTTTGGAATTTTTATGAGACCTAGGTTCCTTGGCTTGTGCTATTGCTGCGTTGTTATCACACTACAACACAATAGGCTCCTCAATGCTAGGAACAACTCCCAACTCAGAAACAAATTTCCTCATCCAAACGGCTTCTTTTGCAGCCTCACTTGCAGCTATATATTCTGCTTACGCTGTGGAGTCAGCCGTTGTCGACTATTTGGAACTCTTCCAACTTATCGCACCACCGTTTAGAGTAAACACGTACCCTGACATGGATTTGCTATCACTCTCTGATTGAAAACTAGAGTCAGTATAACCCTCTATTTTCATATCAGATTCACCGCCAACAACAAGAAAAATGTCCTGAGTCCTTCGCAAGTACTTAAGGATGTTTTTCACTGCTTTCCAGTGGTCTTCACCTGGATTGGACTGATATCTGCTCGTCACACTTATTGAATAAGCAATATTAGGCCTTGTACACAACATCGCGTACATGATATATCCTATTGTTGAAGCATAAAGAATCTTACTCATACGCTATCTTTCCTCAGGTGTCTTAGGAGACATTTTTTCGGAAAGGGACACTCCATGGCTCATCGGTATGAGACCTCTTTTGGAGTTTTCCATGCTAAACCTTTTAATCACTTTCTGGATGTGTGTACCCTGGGTAAGACCTATCATTCTTCTAGATCTATCTCTATAGATCTTCATACCGAGAATGTAGGATGCTTCTCCCAAGTCCTTCATAGTGAAGTTCTTCGATAGCCACACTTTGACTGACTGCAGCTTCGGTATATCATTTCCTATAAGAAGTATGTCATCCACATACAATACAAAAAATGTTACCGCGCTCCCACTAACCTTCTTGCAGACACATGGTTCATCTATGTTTTTGATAAAACCAAACTCTTTGATTGTCTCATCAAAACGGATGTTCCATCTACGAGAAGCTTGCTTTAAACCATATATGGTTCGCAGCAGCTTACACACTAGGTGTTCATTTCCCTTAGAAAGAAAACCCTCTAGCTGTGTCATATACACTTCCTCTTCAAGCTTCCCATTGAGGAAGGCCGTTTTCACGTCCATTTGCCAGATCTCATAGTCGTAGTAAGCAACAATCACAAGCAAAATCTGAATTGATTTTAACAGGGCTACGGGCGAAAAAGTTTCATCAAAGTCAATCCCTTGTCTTTGTTTGAATCCTTTTGCCACGAGCCTGGCCTTATAGGTCTCTACCTGGCCATCTGCTCCAATCTTTCTCTTATATACCTGTTATGGATTAAAACTAGTATATATAATTGCTGTATTTATTACTGAGATTCGGGAGCTCAAGGCCTTTAATGGCTGCTCTCGTGTTTCGTAGCTTAACTCTGCCTTTACGAGATGCCTACGTATCTCTGTGAATTAGAGAATCAAGCCAAAAAACGTAGTTCTGATTTATGGGGTGAGACCCCTTATATAGATGTTGGGAGTCCTTGAATTGGACTTGGTATAGGAGACTTGGTGGGCAAGTCTCATAGTTAGAATGGACTTTGGAGTCCTAGATAGTAGGAAATTGATTCCTTATCCTTTTAGGTCCCCTTGAGGCTAATCTCCAAGGATTTATATTCTTATCGGGACTCTTTTCAACATCTGTTTTGTCCCTTATTAATTAATTTCGTAATTAATTAATAATCAGGGCTTTTGGGCCTTTTTTATTCCATCAGGCCTGATCTGGTCCATCAGGCTTAACCTTTCTGGTCTGAGTATCATATATCTTTTTATTGGGCCTAGCAGCCCACAGCTTGTACAATTAATGCAGTATTTAATTATACAATCATAATTTATTTATCCCTATCATTTGCCCCCCAACTTTTGGGAAACATTGAATAGGTTTCGCAGAAGTTAAGTCTATTTGTTCCCTTACAAGGTTTCGTTTTTCCGTAAAGTGTGGAGCGACCTACACGTTTACAACGAATTTTTCCTTTTATTTAGGAATTGATTTCCAGGAATTTTTCCCTTATTTCCGGGATTTTTCCCTAATTTCTGGAATTTTCCCTAATTTTTCTGGGATTTTCCCTAATTTTTCTGGGATTTTTCCTTATTTTTCTGGGATTTTATCCTTAATTTCTGGATTTTTCCCTTAATTTCTGGATTTTTCCCTTAATTTCTGGGATTTATCCTTAATTTTCTGGGATTTATCCTTAATTTCTGGATTTTTCCCTTAATTTCTGGATTTTTCCCTTAATTTCTTAATTTCTGGAATTTTCCCTTAATTTCTGGGATTTATCCTTAATTTTCTGGATTTTTCCCTAATTTTCTGGATTTTTCCCTAATTTTCTGGATTTTTCCCTAATTTACTGGGATTTATCCTTAATTTTCTGGATTTATTCCTTATTTCTGAAAATATTAACATTTTTCAGAAAATATTTAAGGAATTTCCTTATTTTTCTGGATTTTTTCCCTTATTTCTGGGATTTATCCTTTAATTTTCTGGATTTATTCCTTATTTCTGAAAATATTAACATTTTTCAGAAAATATTTAAGGAATTTCCTTATTTTTCTGGATTTTTTCCCTTATTTCTGGGATTTATCCTTTAATTTTCTGGATTTATTCCTTATTAATATTTTTCAGAAAATATTTAAGGAATTTCCTTATTTTGGTACTCACAGGTATTTTCCCCTAATTTTTCAAGAATATTAAAAATAATTATTGAAAATTATTTTTTAATTTTCCTGATCTTCTGGGAATTTTTGCTTTTGTTTTTCCCTATTTTTTGGAATTTTTCAGCAATTTTCTTACTTTTAGCCCATTTTCTTAAATAATCAGAAAATTGGCTTTTATTGCATAATGCATTCTAGGCGTTGTTGACCCCCGCCTAGGAGACGACCTTCCAACAGCGCCTAGGAATATTGTCTCCTGGGCGTTGTTGGAGGCCCCATACTTCCTAGGCGTTGTTGACCCCCGCCTAGGAGACATCCTTCCAACAGCGCCTAGGAATATTGTCTCCTGGGCGTTGTTGGAGGTCCCATACTTCCTAGGCGTTGTTGACCCCCGCCTAGGAGACATCCTTCCAACAGCGCCTAGGAATATTGTCTCCTGGGCGTTGTTGGAGGTTGTTCGAGCTTTGATTCATTCAATGAACTTTGATTTTAAATCTTTTCAAAATTCAAATCTTATGGGCTTCCCGCCTTTTTTTTTTTTAACTTGGGCCATTTTGCTGAGCCTTTCAAACACTTGGGCCCTTAACTGGGCTTGTTTATTTCCTCAGGAATATTTTTGGTCTAGATAAATATTTTTTGACCGAATTAACCTCCTTTTCTAGCCTTGGTCGAAGCTTTTTCGATCTCAACTAATTCGACGATGAATACAACATGAAACCTGATCGAATTGGGTCTGGGATTTGGGATATATTACTTTCTGTGACTCCATATATTTGATTTGGGCCCTAAGTCTGGGCTGGATTTTTTCCAATCTCAAATTTGAGCCTAAGATTTGGGCCTGAATTCTTTTATGGGTACTTTATTTTTGACCCTGGGCCTTTTCCAAACCAGGTCTTTACCTTGGCCCTTCCCCTTTTTTGACTGGCTTTTTGTATTAGGCCCCCTACTTTTAACTGGGCTTCTTTGGTCCACCCTAAATTGGTCTTTAATTTGGGGCCATTTAATTTTCTGCTAATTGGGCCCTTTTCTGGGCTTACCTCTTATTGGGTTGATCTTTGCCCTAAACCTGGGCTAGATTTATGAAACCTTGTATTGGGTTTCAACTTGGGCCCTTCTGGGCTTTGATCTTTAATTGGGCACTTAGTATTGACCCTGGGCCTGATTTATTGATCCCTATACTGGGTTTTTTTCTAACTCAAGTAGGATTAGGCCTTATTTTTGGGCCTTCATTTATCCAAATCCTTTTTGGATTTGGGACTTATTTCTGGTTTTTGAAGATAATACTCATATATATTTTCTTCCAGTTTTTGGACCCCGGGTGCTGGGCTTTGAATATTTGGGGCCCTTATCTGGGCTTGACATACTTCCAGGCCCAACAAGTTTTAACCTTTTTTTTTTGAATTGGGCCTTTTTATAGGGCTTTCATATCATGCATCTAATTTAATTGTCATGCCATAGAGATTCAAACATATTTCGAAAAATTCTCTGAGCTTCAAAAATTGTTTGGGATTCATCCCTTACACAAGTCTTAATAAACTTCATAATAAGACATATAAATCCTAAGCAAAGCTTCAAGGTGCTTTTCAACCTACTCTCCATCATGACAAGTGAGAATCGTATCCAACTGCCCTACACATAGTAAACCTTCAGGTTTTGTGCATGCCAAGTTCTCGGGACTTCAAAACCATCCATAGTCTCCAGCTTGTAGGTTCCTCTACCCTGAACACTCTTGACTCTGTACGGCCCTTCCCAATTCGGGGCAAGCTTCCCTTTTTGTCCTACACCAGATGCTTCTATCTTCCTCAAGATTAGATCGCCTTGTTTAAAAAACCTTTCTTTAACCCTTAGGTTGTAGTAGAATGAAGCTTTTTTCTGATATTCTACTATCTTTGCATGTGCTTTATCTCGCACTTCATCAATTAAATCCAGGGCTAATCTCTGCCCTTCCTCATTTTCTTTCTCATCGAAAGCCTGAATCCTTGGAGAGGAATGTGATATCTCCACGGGAACTACTGCTTCCGCCCCATATGCCAACATAAAAGGAGTTGCATCTGTCGTGACTCTACAAGTAGTCCTGTAGGCCCATAATATTGGAAGTATCTCATCTACCCAATTATTTCTTGACTTCTCGATCCTCTTCTTTAGTCCATCCAGGATTATCCGATTTGCTACCTCCGCTTGCCCATTGGCTTGCGGGTGAGCCACAGAGGTGAACCGTAACTCAATTTCATTTTCTTCGCAATACTTCTTGAATTCCTCGTTGTTGAATTGTGTTCCATTGTCAGTGACGAGGATACGGGGAATTCCATATCGGCACATAATGTTTTCCCACAGGAATTGTGCAACCTGCTTAGTTGTGATTTTGGCCAAAGGTTTGGCTTCGATCCACTTGGTGAAATAATCAATGGCTATAATCAGAAACTTCCTTTGTGCTGTGGCCATAGGAAAAGGCCCTAGAATATCCATCCCCCACATAGCAAAGGGAATAGGTGAGTTGATAGAGGTCAGCATCTCGGGGGGTTGTCTGGCGACTGGTGCATGCTTCTGACAACGATCACACTTCTTTACATATTCTTTGGCATCAGCCATCATTTCTGGCCAATAGAAGCCTAAACGAGTTATCTTATGAGCCAAGGCCCTGCCCCCCAAGTGTTGCCCACAAATACCTCCATGCACTTCCTCAAGAGCTAAGCGTGCCTCATCGGGCCTGAGACACCTCAAGTAAGGAACCACGAAAGATCTTTTATATAGAATCCCATCTATCAAAGAGTACCTTAGTGCTCGAACAGTTAACTTCCGTGCCTCAATTGCATCGCTTGGCAACCAACCGGTCTGAATGTGAGCCTTGATGGGATCAATCCATGACGTCCCCAAGCCTACGGGAGCCACAAGCTTAATATCTATGCTTCGTGTCTTCAAAACACGGAAGTACACACTTCCTGAACTTTCTTCAATCTCAGATGAAGCAAACTTTGATAGCGCATCTGCTTTAGCATTTTCTTCCCTTGGAATGTGTTCAACATGGCATTCATTAAATTGGGTCATCACAGCCCTTACTAGGCGAACATACTTTGCCATCGTATCATCCCTTGCTTCAAATTCTCCCTTTACCTGGGATATGATCAACTTCGAGTCTCCACGGACCTTTAAGTTTTTGACTCTAAGTGTCCCAGCTAGACCAAGGCCAGCAATCAGGGCTTCATACTCTGCCTCATTGTTTGTGGTTGGGAAGTCTAGCTTCATGGCATACTCAATTAAGAATCCATCAGGGCTTTGCAAAACCAACCCTGCTCCACTGGAATTTGTTTTTGATGCTCCATCAAAATAGAGAACCCAATATTCTTTCTCCTTGTCCCCATTGTCGACTCCCTTGTCTTGAGGTGTGGTATCTTCCTGCCCCCCGACTTCTTGGTTGGGTATGGTACATTCCACCACGAAGTCAGCTAGTGCCTGGGCTTTTATGGCCATACGTGGCTTATACTTGAGATCAAACTCTCCCAACTCTATTGCCCACTTAATCAGTCTCCCACTTGCCTTGGGATTGTGAATGATATTTCTCAGTGGCTGATTTGTTAGCACTTCAATTTGGTGAGCTTGAAAATAAGGACGCAGCTTTCTTGAAGCCATTACCAAGGCTAAAGCGAATTTCTCAATGGCTGAATAATTCAACTCGGCACCATGCAAAATTTTGCTGACATAGTATACGGGTTTCTGGACTTTCAGTTCCTCCTTAACCAACACCGCGCTCAAGGCGCTTTCTGAAACAGCCAAGTACAAGAATAAAACTTCACCCAGGACTGGCTTGGCCAACAACGGGGCCTGGCCCATATACTTCTTTAACTTTAACTCTTCAAATGCCTTCTGATTTTCCTCACTCCATACAAAGTCTTTAATGTTCTTTAATGACTTGAAGAATGACAAGCACTTGTCTCCTGACTTGGAGATGAATCGTCCTAGCGCAGCGACCCTCCCTGTGAGCTTCTGGACATCCTTGATGGTTTTTGGTGGTTCCATGTCCAGGATCGCCTTGATTTTATTGGGGTTAGCCTCAATTCCCCTTTTTGAGACCATCAATCCCAAGAATTTTCCAGATCCTACTCCGAAAGCACACTTCGTAGGATTCAACATCATCTTGTGGTACCTCAGGACCTCAAAAGCTTCCCTCAAATGGGTTATGTGATCAGTCTTTACTAGACTCTTGACTAACATGTCATCAACATAGACTTCCATAGTCTTACCAATAAGATCCTTAAAAATTTTGTTTACCAACCTTTGATAGGTTGCTCCTGCATTTTTGAGACCAAACGCCATAACAAGATAACAATAAACACCAAAGTCAGTGATAAATGATACCTTTGGAATGTCATCCTTATGCATTTTGATCTGGTTGTATCCGCTAAACCCATCCATGAAACTCAGTATTTCATGTCCAGCGGTGGCATCAATCAAAGTATCAATTCTAGGCAGCGGAAAACAGTCTTTGGGGCATGCATCATTCAGATCAGTGAAGTCTATACACATCCTCCACTTTCCATTAGCCTTCTTCACCATTACAGGGTTTGCTAACCACTCTGGAAATTGAATCTCCTCAATGAAACCAGCCTCTAAGAGCTTTTCCACTTCCTGCTTTATAGCCTCTTGTCTTTCCGGGGCAAAATTTCTTTTCTTTTGTTTTACTGTCTTCCGGCTTGGATCCACGTTTAACTTGTGAGTAATTAACTCCGGGTCTATGCCTGGCATATCAGCTGCTGACCATGCAAACACATCACTATTTTCTTGCAAACATTTCACTAACTTCCCTCTAAGGGGCTCCTCTAATGTGGCTCCAATGAAAGTCATCCTCTCAGGATTCTTGGGATCTAAAGGAACCGAAACCAATTCTTCTGCTGGCCTTCCTCTATTCTCATCATTTTCTCGAACATCCATATCTTCAATAGGAAGAACCTGCCCTCCGACTCCATCTGCCCTCAAAGAGGCCACATAACAGCTTCTAGCCATTTTTTGATCTCCTCTCTCTTCTCCAATCCCGTTTCGGGTGGGAAACTTCATGATTGAATGGTAGGAAGAGGGGACTGCCTTGAAGGCATGTATCCCTGTTCTCCCCATGATAGCATTATAAGTTGAACTAGCCTTTACCACCACAAAATCCAGCATCTGCGTTGCTTGCCTTGGCTCCGTACCTATGGTGGTTGGCAATTTAATTATCCCTTCCACAGGACATTCTACTCCAGCAAATCCATATATCGGCATGTCGGTTGGTGTCAACTGGGAGTCGTTATACCCCATCCTTAAAAAGGTGTCGTGGAGCAAGATATCCACAGAAGCACCATTATCCACAAGGACCCTCTTAACCGGGCTATTTCCTATTATCGGCGTTATGACCAGCGGGTCGTCATGGGGAAACTTCACACCCTCTAGGTCGGAATCATCAAAAGCCAATGTTACTTCTGTCCTGGCCCTCTTCGGGGCTTCTCCAACAATATGCATAACCTCTCTAGTATATGCCTTTCTGGAATTTTTGGACAATCCAGCAGCAGTTGGACCTCCAAAGATCGTGTTTATCACAGGCCCTCGAGGTCTCGGCCCTCCATAAATGGTGTTTATAACTGGTCCTCTAGGTTGGGGGTTTCGCCCCTGATCGTCTTGGTCCCTCCTACGATCTTCAAAGTTCTTCCTTCCATTATTATTTCTGTCCCCTCCATCTCCAGTATACTTGTTCAATCTTCCTTTTCGAATCAAAAACTCAATTTCATCTTTCAATTGCCTACACTCATCGGTGTCATGGCCAACATCTTTGTGAAACCTGCAATACTTGCTCTTATCTAGCTTGGCTGGATCGGCCTTCAAGGGCTTAGGCCAACGAACATCTCGATCTTTCTCGATCTCCATCAAGATCTGGCTTCTGGGAGCATTCAGCTTAGCGTATTCGGTGAACTTTTGCCCAGGTCCTCCCTTCTTGGGGTTTGAATCAGGGTTTTGTTCGGTTTTAGGATACTTATCCTTAGCGATATACTCCAGATCAGTTTTCCGCTTCTTGCCTTCAGTGGGCTCATTACTTACTACGGTCTTCCTCATGCTTTCTTCAACCTTGATATACTTCCCTGCCCTCTCTTGGAGCTGCAACATATTTTCAGGGGGACGTTTGGCCAAGGACATCTTGAAAAACTCATCCCTAGTTCCTTGTTGCAGTGCTATCATAGCTACCTTATCATCAAGGTCTGGGACTTTTAAAGCCTCCTTTGTAAAACGATTCAGGTAATCTCTCAAGGATTCCTTAGCTTCTTGCACAATACTCATAAGAGATGCTGAACTTTTCTCATGGACTTTTCAACTGATGAACTGCTTAATAAAAGCCTGACTTAACTCTCTGAACGATCCAATAGAGTTTGGGGGCAAGCGACTGTACCATCTTTGAGCCATACCTGACAGGGTTTGAGGGAAGGCCCGACACTTTATAGCATCATTCACGGGTTGCAGCAACAGTGCATTAGAGAATGTCCTAACATGATTAGCGGGGTCTCCCGTGCCATCATAGGCTTTGATAGTGGGCATCTTGAATTTCCTTGAGATATGGGCATTCATTATCTCTTCTGTGAAGGGTGGAGTTGGATCATCAGGATCTCCAAGGGGAAGGAGATTGCTCGGATCAGTTCTTGGGACAACAGCCCTTCTTCTTACCGGACCATCCAGGTCTATGACAGGAGGAGGATTTCTCCCCTTAGGAGATATCTCGGGTCTGGTGGCCTGGTGAGCCTCCAAATCACGCCTCAGCCTTTGGATTTCAGCCTCATGAGCCCTGATCCTTTCCTGCACTTCTTGGGGATTCGCCCCTGGGGTGCTTTGGGGGCGTTGCCTTCCATCGGTCATTGGCTCTTTTCCAGGACGCCTCCTTCTCGGGGCCACTTCATCATCCGAAGATTCGGAGTCTCTCTCAGTATAAGGACCAGAAAATTCCCGATCCTCAGGAATAGGACCCAAACCTCGTATATAGGGGGGTGACTGCCCTCGTGCTTCGCCTCGCCTAGCATATCCGCTTCCTCCAACCTCAGGGCGAAGGGGCATCCCATAAGGGGGGTTAGTGGTAACAATAGTTGAATATTCATACCCGACGGGTCGAGAATTCACAGGTATATGTATTTGTTGAACTTGAGGATTCGTACCTTGAATAGTCGGGGGAGTTGTCCCTTGTGGCTGAGGATGAGTTGCCCCTGTCTGGGCTTCCCCCTGAGTAGATGCATAAGTTGAATGGGGAGGAACCTCCACGGTTGATGAAATCACCTGGGTTGTCTCTGATGGTGTTCCTTCCTCTAGAGCTCCAATTGTTCTCCGTGTTTTTGCCATGGTTGTTGTTGCTTTCCCACAGACGGCGCCAAATGTTATGGATTAAAACTAGTATATATAATTGCTGTATTTATTACTGAGATTCGGGAGCTCAAGGCCTTTAATGGCTGCTCTCGTGTTTCGTAGCTTAACTCTGCCTTTACGAGATGCCTACGTATCTCTGTGAATTAGAGAATCAAGCCAAAAAACGTAGTTCTGATTTATGGGGTGAGACCCCTTATATAGATGTTGGGAGTCCTTGAATTGGACTTGGTATAGGAGACTTGGTGGGCAAGTCTCATAGTTAGAATGGACTTTGGAGTCCTAGATAGTAGGAAATTGATTCCTTATCCTTTTAGGTCCCCTTGAGGCTAATCTCCAAGGATTTATATTCTTATCGGGACTCTTTTCAACATCTGTTTTGTCCCTTATTAATTAATTTCGTAATTAATTAATAATCAGGGCTTTTGGGCCTTTTTTATTCCATCAGGCCTGATCTGGTCCATCAGGCTTAACCTTTCTGGTCTGAGTATCATATATCTTTTTATTGGGCCTAGCAGCCCACAGCTTGTACAATTAATGCAGTATTTAATTATACAATCATAATTTATTTATCCCTATCAATACCCACTTGCACCCAATAGGCTTAACACCTTCAGGCGCTTCAACCAGAGTCCATACTTGGTTGGTATACATAGATTCCATTTCGGATTTCATGGCACTTTGCCATTTCTCTGAGTCAACACTACTCATAGCCTCATTATAGGTCTTAGGGTCGTCTTCATCAATGATTGACAACTCATTGTCATTCTCAATGACAAGGCCATAATACCTCTCAGGTTGGCGAGACACTCTCTCTGACCTACGAATGGGATGTTCCACAGAAGGTTGTTCAGTCTGAACATGTGTTTCCACTTGAACCGTAGTAGTTTGTGCTTCTTGAACTTCATCAAGTTCAATTTTGCTCCCACTGTTTCCTTCAAGGATAAACTCCTTTTCCAAGAAGGTAGCATGTCTGGAGACAAACACCCGATGATCGGTGTAAAAGTAATACCCTAAAGTCTCTTTAGGATATCCCACAAAACTACATTTTACGGATCGAGATTCCAGCTTATCTGGGTCAACTTTATTGACATAAGCTGGACATCCCCAAATCTTAACGTGTTTAAGACTCGGTTTCCTTTCTTTCCATATCTCATATGGAGTTTGAGGAACAGATTTGGAAGGCACCTTATTCAGTAAATATGCTGAGGTTTCCAATACGTAACCCCATAGGAATACTGGAAGATTCGCATAGCTCATCATGGACCGAACCATGTCTAACAGAGTTCGATTTCTCCTTTCAGATACCCCATTCAACTGTGGAGTATATGGAGGAGTCCACTGGGAGACTATACCATTTTTTTTGAGATAATCTAGAAACTCTCCATTCAAGTATTCACCACCTCGATCTGATCGAAGAGTTATAATACTGTGTTTGGTTTGTTTCTCCACTTCATACTTATACTCCTTGAACTTTTCAAAGGCTTCAGACTTGTGTTTCATCAAATACACATATCCGAATCTAGATCTATCATCTATGAAAGTAATGAAGTACGAAAATCCACCCATGGCTTACGTAGACATTGGTCCATATACATCTGTGTGTACCAATCCTAGTAAATCTGCAGCCCTCTCTCCATGTCCACTAAATGGAAATTTGGTCATTTTACCCAATAGACAAGACTCGCATGTAGGATATGATTCAAAATCAAAGGGGTCTAGTAACCCTTCCTTATGCAATGTCCGAAGTCTATTTTCACTAATATGACCTAGCCTACAGTGCCATAAATAGGTCAGATTTTCATCATCTCGTTTTCTTTTATTAGTTTGTTCAATCTGAAGTAAATCATGCTCTACGTCACATACATACAGACCATTATTTAAAATTCCACGTCCATAAAGAATATTATCTCTAAGGATAGAACATTCATTATTCTTAATAATAAATGAAAAACCATCGAAATCCAACATAGGGATAGAAACAATATTCCTTACAATAGAGGGAACGTAATAACAATTATTCAAAATAATAGTCTTGCCCGTAGGCATATGTAAACTAAATGATCCTACAGATATGGCCGCAACCCTTGCTCCATTGCCCATACGTAGAATCACCTCATCTTTTTCAAGATTCCTACTTCCCTTTAATCCTTGCAAAGAATTGCAAATATGAGAACCACAGGCGGTATCTAATACCCAAGTAGAAATTTGACCTAGTGACATATTAACTTCGATCATGAACATGCTTGAATCAGAAGCGGTAGTCTTACTACCCTTCCTCTTCTTCAATTTTGCAAGGTAAACCTTGCAGTTTGTCTTCCAGTGCCCTAAATTGTTACAGTGAAAACATACAACTAAATTAGGATCAGTCAACTTGTGAGCATCTAGTATGCTCCTGAGTGATAGTGCAGAAGACATAATATAGTAAATCTGTAAATGATAAACACATAACAACACTTAGCAAATATTCAATTTCATTTCAAAACACTATATGAATCGGGTCTTTATTCATAAGTGGCTCCCACTAGTTTATCTAATTTATTCAACCCCCTACATGAAAAATAAGCATTCATAATGCTAGTGGGAATAGGGATCCTACATTCCATCACACAACCTCGGCTGTGGCACGAACCGCCATGTAATGTTCAATAGGCAGACAACTCTTGTCAATTACATCTTATGTTATTCCCTAATCAAACTTTAGCCTCTTGAATACTTGAGTCACGGCTGTGGCACGACAAACTCAATATTCTAAGTCAAGTCTAACCCAACATTCCGTACAATTGAATCAGTCTCCAACGGCCCACGGTTGTGGCACGTACCGACCTTTAGATTCTAATTCAATGTACATATCTCTATGTAATAGAAAAGTATTTCTTATTTCGAAATCAAAGCCCTCGGCTGTAGCACAAACCGACAATGATTTAAAAATAAGAACTACTTTCTATCATGTTGGAAGGCTATGACCGACACAAGCCCGTTGTATCATTGGCCAATTACTACTTGATATTATTTAATTTTAGAGAGATTATATTACGTTACAATCATAATCATATTATAAAGAGATTCTTCCTTTTAAATTAAATATTTCAAATCAATAATCGATAATCAGATGATTCCCAGATCGGGTGGAGCATTGTCAGGAGGCGTCACTTAATAACCCTTTCTTACAGATAGAAATCTGTTGTTGACAGAATCATCCTTTCTTTCAAAATTGAAAATTCATATTTAATTACATGTTTCATAAACACAAGAATCTCATGATTGTATTCATAATATTATTGTCAAGGCAAGAAACGATTCATATTCTAGATTTTCTAGAGCACGCCTTATATTGATTTAAGTTCACCTAAATCTATCATCGCATGGTAAACACAGGCATATATCTCATATATAAAAATAAATAAACAAGTAAGCATGCAAGTAATATCATGTCACACATTGATATAATGATGTATGGATTCATTATAGCATTTAAAAGCAATTAAAACAATTAAAACATGCTTTAAAACACTTTCGGGAATATAAACAGTTCAAAACTTTTATATAAAAAATATTTGATGACTCCATTAGATCCGTCTCGGAAAAACGAATCCAACGATATATTGCACGCCCAAAACGGAGTTACGAAACTCCCAAAAAATCAAATTTAATGTGGACATACGGGCTGTAACGCATGTACGTAATGTGTTACAACACTGTTGAGCCATTTACGCGTGTAACGCATTCCGTAAATGCGCAACAGTGTGTAACGCATTCACGGAATGCGCAACACACCCCTTCCCCGCGTGCAGTGCACGCGCCTGGCACAGCCGCAGCAGGTTTTTTTTTTGTTTCTTCCCTGCCTTTGCCTGTTTGTCTTTCTGCTGTTACAATTAGGAGATGTAACCCCCTTTCCCTTTACTCCCTTATTAATAACTCTTTTTTAATATTATTATTATTTTAATTTTATTATTAATAAATTAATTAACAGTTAATTAATAAATTAATAAAAATCAAAATAATATGATTTCTTAAATCAGGGAGTAGCAGAAAAATACCAAATCAGCTATGGGTCCTTGTGCAAATTTTAATCATAATTATTCACATGCATAATTATTTAAACAATTTTAAAAAATTCATAACAAATAATCTACACATCACAAAATTATGAAAAAAATATCTAGATGATCTACAACACTTGTAGAACCCAGATCAGTAGTCAAAATCTCATGCAAAAATTATTTCGAATTAATTCATAATTAAATCCAAATAAACTTGCAAAAATCATAACAAATCCATACATGCATTTAAAAATCTGAAATTTTTTATATGAATCTCTATATGCAGAACCTAGCTCTGATGCCAATGATGGAATTTACGGATGAGCGGAAGCGTGAAATAACATTTATTCCGTAAAAACCATATACCGCACATATAGAAAAACGTATAAAAGGGAAAAACTGAGGAATCGAAATCATACCTCGTGAATCGTAGCTTTATAAAATTGGAGTGCTAGCAGTTGCTCCTCAGTGTGTGAAGCACTCTACCGGTATCCACCAAAAACGATCTTCTTCGATGAACCTTTTTATAAAACTGAGCTTTTATAAAAATGGAGTTTTTGGGAGAGAGAGAGAGAAGAAGAAGATGGAGGCTAGGGTTTTCACAAAACCAAAATTGTGTGTCTTTTTTTTAAAGAGCCATCCATCTTATTCTATTTATAGGGCTCTCCTAGGGTTTTATAATATATCTTTATATATATTAACCCCCACATTTTATCTTCATAAAATGCGTTAATAATAATTAAAACTATTTTAATCATTATTTCTTTTCTTAACTATTTAGAAAAAAAATTCTCTCTCTCATTATTTCATCAAAGAAAATATTCTTTTATGGTGTGAGCCTGTAGGTTCAATATTATGCCAGTAGTAGAAATAAATCATAATAAACTTTTATTAATTATTTACATGAATACTAAAATTCACTAAATATAATTAACTGATTAATTATATTTATTCTACATCGTGAGTGATGCTTCTCAACATATCGCGACTATCCGGATTATATGAATTCACTGCTTAGAATACCAAGAACCTATTCAGTAAATAGTTACCGTACAATCAATTACTTCTACCCTCCAATGTTCTGATTAAATACAAGGCATAGATTTTGTGTCAAGCCTATCTAATTTAATCATTTTCTTTCCCATTCACTATGCTCAGTTCTATGTAAATTAGAAACTCCTTTCTAATTTCATTCACTCTGGCCAGAGATTCCTGAACTAGCATAAGTGGATCAGCTTTGAACATTCTCTTCCTTCAATGGAAGGGGTAGATCCTTTATTGATCATACACTATCTTCGTGTACAAATTCCTATACCCAGTAGAGCCCTAATAATTGTCCCTGGAGACTAAGAACTAAACCAAAGCATAGTTTAGTGTACACAAGATGACTATGATGACCTCAAGTCTAAGGATACTTGTACAACTATCACTATGTGAACAACTGCTGACACGAGAGTGAACTCCATCAGTTGTTCAGCTGTGCGAGTCATGTTCAGTGAACTTATTCTATAATAAGCACCTACATACTAGCTATAGTGTCACCACACAAATATCTATGAGAACAGACATCCTTCATAATGAAGCAAGCATAGTATGTACCGATCTTTGCGGATTATTAATTACCAGTTAGTAATCTTATGACCAGGAACTATTTAAGTTTAGAGTTATCATCTTTTAGGTCTCACTATTATGATCTCATCATAATCCATAAAAAGCTTTCCTCTAAACTGGTATATCTTATTTAAACACTTAAATAGATAGAGCCCGTAATAAAAACAAAACAAGTCTTTTATTAATATCAATGAAATCAAAACAGATTACATAAAAAGTTATTCCTAAATCCTCATACATGATTGGACTTAGGACATATCTCTTTCACCTACACATTAAACGAGCTAAGTTACTATCATGATACTTATAAGGGTTCCCGTAAGGGTTTTAACTGTCGGCGCTACTTTAAGTAGTCCGACCATGAACTTGGCAAGAGTTCTTATTATCTTTGTGAGTTTATTATTATATCGTCGCATCATCTCTGAGGTTTATAACGCTTGGCTCTGATACCATTTCTGTAACACCCCCAGATCCGGGGTCAGGGATCCGGGTCGTCACGGTCTTCCTTTCCACAATATCACTTCACTTAATTAACAATAAATAACCTCATGCTGTGACCCCACACTAACACACACCACACCCCGTTATAGTCCCAGAGATGAAATTGAAATAAGTACAAATATTTGAATCTACAATTTAAAGTTATTACAACCCAAAATGATTACTTGATAAGTTTACAATTAATTGCCATTATCTGCCACAAGTTATAATTATACATAATTGATTCCCAAAAGTAGAAGGTCTGATCTACAGATAGATCTACCTCTGCAGCTATAGCAGCTATGATCTCAACGGGAAGGCGCGGGGCGCTTCCCACGCTCTTGTGCTGGGTCTGCTTGAGTCTGGCCATCTTTCCTAACTGTTGTTGTGTGATGAAGAAATAAAGCAAGAGTGAGCATTACAGCTCGCAAGATAATATATAGTGTAAACAATAACGCAAGTATCTAAATGGATAACTTGCTGGAAACCTTTATCAGGTGTAAGATAATTACTTACTGGATATAAGCAAAAACAAGGGATGAAGTTACCAAATACTTCACTATACTTATATCATTTATAAGGCTACTTGAACTACCACTGTTCAAAGTATTATAGGTTTCAAAAGGTCATCCCATAGATGAGACCACAAGTTAAGACTTGAATAGATTCAATCTTTGAAATATTATTGAATGAAATAAAGTTACGAGATACTTTATTTAGTCCCGATATATATATCCACATATATATATCTTAAACATTTCCTGGAACCTCTGTTATGTGAAGTATGAACAGAGTTTGTAACATCCAATGAATTTTGGAAAGGAAAAGAATTTTGGCATAAACCCGATATCTTGCTGATCAGGCAAAGATACCAATAAGTAACCTTTTCTACTAGTAGATGGATGAATCCCCCACCGGTCATCACCCTGGCCACATAAGGACCTTGTGCTGGACCGCCACCCGGCCTCTTATGCATTGATGGACTGCCACCCAGCCACTTACACTTTGATAGACCGTACCCCGGCCTGTCGCTTATGCCGACTCAATTAGATGGACTTACTTCCCAAACGTTGGGCAAGTAATCAAATTGTTTTCTCAAAATAGCAACCACGTTGCGAATGTAAAATACACCACAGAGCCGGATCCCCCAGGTTTTGAGCGAGTATTTAAATCCCCTTTGAAAGGAAGATCTTAAATATAAAAATGAGTTTTGGGGTCCACTCTAACTTTAAAAAAATCATTTTGAAGACTCGAAAACATTTTTAAGAATGTTTGGAGTACTGCTGATTTATTAAAATAAATCAGTCCCGATATATTAGAAAATATCTGAATATTATTATTTAAATAATATTCTCATAAAGATAATCCTTATAAAAATAATCGAAGTAGAAGTTTTAAAACTCATACTTGAAATGGATATTAAATAACCAAAGATATACTTATATGAAAGTACTATCTTTATTTGAATAATCGAAAATAAGTTTGATTATCGAAACATTATTCTTTAATAAAATAAAGAATATTATTAAATAATAAGCGGAGTCATAATACCTCAAATGAATATTATAAATAATATTCATTAAATAAAATAAACGGAGTCATACATCCTCAAATGAATATCCAATTAATAATCATCAAATAGAATAAACAGAGTCATAAGTCCTCGAATGAATATTCAAATAATATTCATTAAATAAAATAAAGTTATCGAATAAACCTTATTCGATCAATAGTTTTGAACATCGACTCCCGGTTTAGAAATATGTTCACCTTGGGGTCCCCATTTTTTTTAAGGGTATATGCAAATTACCGCTTATCTCTAGCATAGGTATTATGCAACGAATAAGCATTTGAACCAACAGATATATATAAATCAAGAATACGAAATAGGCATGCATATATTCCATATCACATGCTACAATATATCGCAAGAATTTGCTAATAACAAATATGCATTTATCACAAGATCATGCATATACACATATACATCACAACAACAGTTATACGGGTAGAAAACTTGCCTGAGTGACTGGGGGTTATAAATGGCTTGGGACGAGTCTGGTAACCTATAAACAACATATAAGTTGGAATTAAACCAAAGTCACTTGTAAATCTATACTTTAACCAATTTAGACTCTAACGCTCGCTTTGCGCTTAATAATTCTCTTAAGTCGCTCGAGCACCCTCGGCTCCACCATTTTTAATAAATTAACCATTACGAGTTTTAAGGAGATTCTTTCGCGAGTGTCTTACCAACTTCCTAACACACTTAACATAAATGTTTCATACTCCAATTAGCCCTTTTAGGTCTTTAACCTATGTTTCAAAGTAAGGCGAGGAGTAATGATTCGTTCGCGAAACGTCATTACTTAAAACGGCCGTTTCTCCTAAACCGTACATCGGAATCAAACGAACTACATATCAAAACGAAGCTCGTAACATGAACTATCTAATCATGGCAATGGTCAAAACCTAGCAGTGAGTTCACGTGTCCTAATGTTAAGAACAAAAACAGCCTAAAGTAAATCGGACATTACGACGGCTATGTTTACGCGATTACCCAAATTTAAAACACTCCAATTCATTCATACAACCAAAATCCATCCATACAATACTACAAAAGCCCCAACACCTCAAGTTCTCCAATTTATGTTATTCTCAAACATGAATTTAAAACTATACTTATGTCCTTTACCTAATCAATAAGATTTTAACATCCAATTTACTACAACTCCAACCCAAACTCTAAACATGCAAGCATCAAGCTACTCTTTTACCATAACAATCAAAATCATCCTAATATACAAATTAAAGCTAGGGTTTGGAGATGTTATACCTTCCTTGAAGTGATGTGAGTAGCTAGGAAGCCTTAAGATGCCTTGAGATGTCTTAGGGATGCTTGGATCTTAAAGGAAAAACAAGAAAAATCAAGTTAAAAATCTTGAAATCACTATTCATTATCTTCTTCATTGATTTCTTGGAAGAGATTGTGAATGATTTTGGAGCTCAAACTTATAGGATAGCTATATCTATGCATAAGGAGTACTAGATAATTACCTTACAAATTAAGGAAGCTTGGAACTTGAACTTTGAAATTTCTTCTTCTTGAAATGAAGAAAAGCCGAGAGCAAATGTTGAAGAAGAAAGGAAATGATTTTTGTGTTTGTGATTTGTTTAGCTTAGCTTGGTTACTTTTGATTTGATTTTGGTTAATTACCTTATTAACCTTGAAAATTGTGTGGTTAAAAACCAACCACACCTCCTCCCCCCCTATGTCATGCTTATGTCACCTTTGCTATATCATCACCCCTTACTTGCCCTCTTCTTATTGGTTTGATGACCTCATCATCCCTAACCTCCTTGATTAACTCCTAATTGTTTGCCTAATGACCGCTGATCTGTTATACGGTTCGCTTAACTTTCGTTCTTGTTTCTCGTTTGAGGGATCATACCCGGGATCTTATTACTTGGGTTTCCTTAACCTTTCTCAATACATTATAATCCTTTTATGATCCTCTCTTATAATCCTTTAATTTAAATCCTTTTTATCCTGTTACCTTATACTCAATTCTTTCCGTATCTAGTGGATTTCCGGGAAAAAATCAAAGTGTTCGGAATTGGATTCTGACGATCTTTACATACACTTATATACCATATAGAGTACTAATAAAATCTCAGAATATCAATAACAGAACCCCTACATAGTGTGGCATGAAAAGTTTTCTCATTCAGCATAATCAGCAAAAACACTATTCATAAGGGTTAAAAAAAAGTTCAAAATTTTGGGGTTATTACAGTGGGCGCGTCCTAAGTCTAGGCGCGTCCTCCCCTCATGTGTTGCGGCCTAAAACCTAATCCTTCATCCTTTTGCCCCAATTTGATTCCAATTGATCCGTTCTTTACCCGAAATGATCCATATCCAAAATTTGGCTATAACAACGAGAGCGTCTTCTTCGACAAGGTCTCCATCCTTGGAGGGCACGTCCTTACAACGAGGAGCGTCTACCTCGAGAAGGTCTCCATCCTTGGAGGGCGCGTCCTCACAACGAGGAGCGTCCTCCTCAACAAGGTCTCCATTCTTGGAGGGCGCGTCCTCATAACGAGGAGCGTCTACCTTGACAAGGTCTCCATCCTTGGAGGGCGCATCCTCAGAACGAGGAGCTTCTACCTCAGGACAAGGCAAAGCTTCAACTATTGCAGAGCCTGAGGGTGCGTCCTCCCTTGGAGGAGCATCAACCTCAGGACAAGGCAAGAATTCTAACATTGCACATCATAAGGGCGCGTCCTCCCTTGGGGGAGCGTCAACCTCAGAAGGATTTTTAAAATTTTGAAACTATTGACTCCTTCCTTCCAACCTCTCTCTATTCACTTCTCGTTGTACCACGTCTCCTTCACGCTCCACCATAGCCTCCTCAACAATGTTGATCCTTGAAACATTTTCCAATATTAAAAGTTCAATTGTGGGCTCCATTCTCTTCGCGAGTTGGTAGCACTGACTCTATTAGGAATCCGGGTATTCTGCCGATAATCTGGACTCGCGGACCTGTCTCTTATCTTAATTCGCCCCTTTGAGTTGTTGGTATTATAATTCTTTCTGTCTCGGTAAGCGACCGCTCAATTGCTTTGAAGGACTCAGCATGCGCAAGTACATCAGCTAACGACACAAGGTCTTTTCCTTGCAAATTTTTCCAGAAATCTCTTCCCACGCGCAGACTAGCTATAAGAAGTATTTTTAGTGTTTCTTCGGTTGCGCCTCTCACCAAAGTAGACTCCGCATTGAACCTGTGGTAACAGGTGGCGTATACTTCACCACAGTTTGGAACTGAGTCAAAACAAGGTTTTCATTTGTTCCCAAGATGTGATAACTCCTGGGCCAAGTTTTTGGAACCACTGTTGAGCACCTTCTCTAAAGGTAGCCACCAAAAGACGGCAGCGTGCTAAGTTGGGTACCTGATATACATCCATCTCAATGTTAAAACGTCCCAAGAATTCCACGGGGTCAAAGTTTCCATGAAAGCGCAAGTCATTGGTCATGTTCCTGTATCCCACAGGTAGCTGCGCTTCCCTTACAACAGCAGAGAAAGGGGATGGAGCTTGCGCAGTTGCTGTTACCCTACCTCCTTCAAGATGATTGAGCAACCTCTTAAGATCATTCACATTAAATGTTCCCACTCCAGGAATGGTTTGAACATTGAGTTGTTGAGGTTTCTCCACAACTTATTGTTATTCCCCTTCGTTACCCCCAGGGTGTACCGGTGGATCTCACCGCCACTCGCCCTGAGGCTGCGGATATGGTATATTGTCATCTTAATTTTGAGCATTCCCTAGCACACGAGGTTCCTCCTGGCCGCGTCTCGGTATTTCATAATTGTTTTGCAACCTTTCTTGAATTCGGACGCCATCCCGGTTATGAGAACGCATCCTGGATCCACTGCCTGTAGCATTGTGAGAAGCCACAGGAACAACGACATGCGCTTCACCAGTCGAGGGCGCACCCTTTCGTCTCCCATTATATGGTGCCCTTCCATGTTGGTATCCCATCATTCCCCGTACATTCCTCTGATAGCCACGGCCATAATTTCCGAACCTTCCTCATGGAGGGGCACGTTTGTGTTCGCGGTGCCACACCCTATCATCCCTTGGATATATAGGGGCACACGGGTTGTATTATGGGGCCTTACTTTTCCACCGTTTCCTTCCTTTTGGCATTCTAGCAGCAACATTCTCAAATCATCGTCTTCCAACCTTATGCCCAACCTCCTCTTTAGAGTTGAAAAATCTCTTCTTTTCTCATCTCGATTCTGAATATTTTCCGCACGACGAGGCTCGTACTTCGTACGACCAGACCTATGCGAGTGTCGAACAACCTGATTGCCAATACGAGGCCTTTCTCTTCCATCAGTATCCACATCGATAAGCTCCATAATAGGCTCTACATCATCAGAGTATTCCAAGCGTGACCCCTCGTTATTTTGTGACGCTCCACCGTGCTCAGCCTTAAGTGAAAGTTGTTCAGAGTGTGCCCTATGCAATACAGCTACTCTAAGATATTAGCGTTACTGATGTGAACTGGAGGTGTTCCTCCCACATCTGGAGCTCTCGGAGGATCTACTATATTTTTGGGCACGTAGGGTTCATGGCGAGTGTAGTCTCCCTCACCCTCTTCTTCAGATCTGCCATCACTTCCATCATAAGAACCTCCATCATGATTGTAAGACATATTTTCCTCCCAAGACTATGATCTTAATCAGCACCCCTCCTTCTAGCGCCAATTTATTAACGGGGGAATCTGGTAAAAACAAAGTTTGAGGTTTCTCTCTGGAATTAAGATCTATGACGGTGGTTCTTCGCCGGAAAATTAAGTGGTGTGTGTTGGTTGTGTGTTAATTGGTGGATGAGATTGATTAGGGCTAGTGGTGGCTCCTTTTCAGCTCTCAACTTCTTACCCCTCTCAATGTGCCTACGTACCTTTTTTATAGGGATCAAGCCTGACGTAGTTCTTAGGGAACAAGAAATCTAACAGGCTTAGACTTCTCATTCCTAGGCCCGTTAGAAGCCCTTCCCCAATCCATCTTCCGTTAGCCGAACCGCGAAGGCCCAAGGCTCGTCCGTAATCTTAGGACTTCACGGATAGTGCATCTTCCTGCGCAAGGATAACACTCCGCTACGACTATCTCCCTTGATTTACGGATGCAGGTATAGCCACGGTTCACCCCAAATCCCGGACGCGTCCCTGTCCCCCGAATGAGGATAACCCACCAGATAGCAGGACAGGTGATCCCAAGATCTTGGGTGCAAAGTGTAGGATAACTCCAAAGTTCTCCAACGAGGACACCCGTTGAAAACAAGAACAGAGTTCCCAGAGCATACACAAGAGTTAACCCCGCATCTCCAACGAGGACACCCGTTGAATACAGGAGGAGGCCTTCAGTCATCAGGCATACCCCTGGAGGCCTTTAAGCTTTTCACGGACATCCCCCTCCTTGACCGTCTCAAGGAGGGAATTCTTCAAAGAGTACCTGCAACAAGTAAATTGGTGCAAATAATCATCCATTGTTCCTTCCATCATTGCCTAATCCTAAGGTTGTTCTTGTTTTTCTTGTCCCAGGTGAGGAAAAGCTCATTGTGTTATCCTGAGTGAGGACACGCCCGGAGCGAGGACAAACCCAGAGCGAGGACAGGCCCGCAGCGAGGACAAGCCCGAAACAAGAACAAGCCCTTTGCCTATTCCTGAGCATTCATCCAAGCAAGCCACGTAGTGCATTCCTCTTGACTAGTGTGTGCCCTACCCTTAGGACGCGTCCACTTATGATGTATTGTAGATTAAACCCAAACACAGTCCATATCTTGCATTTCATTAAATGCGGGCGCGTCCTAAGTCTAGGCGCGTCCTCCCCTCATATGTTGCGGCCTAAAACCTAATCCTTCATCCTTTTTCCCCAATTTGATTCAAATTGACCCGTTCTTAACCCGAAATGATCCATATCCAAAATTTGGCTATAACAACGAGAGCGTCTTCTTCGACAAGGTCTCTATCCTTAGAGGGCACGTCCTTACAACGAGGAACGTCTACCTCGAGAAGGTCTCCATCCTTGGAGGGCGCGTCCTCACAACGAGGAGCGTCCTCCTCGACAAGGTCTCCATTCTTGGAGGGCGCGTCCTCATAACGAGGAGCGTCTACCTTGACAAGGTCTCCATCCTTGGAGGGCGCATCCTCAGAACGAGGAGCTTCTACCTCAGGACAAGGCAAAGCTTCAACTATTGCAGAGCCTGAGGGTGCGTCCTCCCTTGGAGGAACATCAACCTCAGGACAAGGCAAGACTTCTAACATTGCACATCATAAGGGCGCGTCCTCCCTTGGGGGAGCTTCAACCTCAGGAGGATTTTTAAAATTTGAAAGTATTGACTCCTTCCTTCCAACCTTTCTCTATTCACTTCTCGTTGTACCACGTCTCCTTCACGCTCCACCATAGCCTCCTCAATAATGTTGATCCTTGAAACATTTTCCAATATTAAAAGTGCAATTGTGGGCTCCATTCTCTTCGTGAGTTGGTAGCACTGACTCTATTAGGACTCCGGGTATTCCGCCGATAATCTGGACTCGCGGACCTGTCTCTTATCTTAATTCGCCCCTTTGAGTTGTTGGTATTATAATTCTTTCTGTCTCGATAAGCGACCGCTCAATTGCTTTGAAGGACTCAGCACGCGGAAGTACATCAGCTAACGACACAAGGTCTTTTCCTTGCAAATTTTTCCAGAAATCTCTTCCCACGCGCAGACTAGCTATAAGAAGTATTTTTAGTGTTTCGTCGGTTGCGCCTCTCACCAAAGTAGACTCCGCATTGAACCTGTGGTAACAGGTGGCGTATACTTCACCACAGTTTAGAACTGAGTCAAAAACAAGGTTTTCATTTGTTCCCAAGATGTGATAACTGCTGGGCCAAGTTTTTGGAACCACTGTTGAGCACCTTCTCTAAAGGTAGCCACCAAAAGATGACATCGTGCTAAGTCGGGTACCTGATATACATCCATCTCAATGTTAAAACATCCCAAGAATTCCACGGGGTCAAAGTTTCCATGAAAGCGCAAGTCATTGGTCATGTTCCTGTATCCCACAAGTAGCTGCGCTTCCCTTACAACAGTAGAGAAAGGGGATGGAGCTTGCGCAGTTGCTGTTACCCTACCTCCTTCAAGATGATTGAGCAACCTCTTAAGATCATTCACATTAAATGTTCTTACTCCAGGAATGGTTTGAACGTTGAGTTGTTGAGGTTTCTCCACAATTTATTGTTGTTCCCCTTCGTTACCCCCCGGGTGTACCGGTGGATCTCACCGCCACTCGCCCTGAGCCTGCGGATGTGGTATATTGCCATCTTAATTTTGAGCATTCCCTAGCACACGAGGTTCCTCCTGGCCGCGTCTCGGTATTTCATAATTGTTTTGCAACCTTTCTTGAATTCGGACGCCATCCCGGTTATGAGGACGCATCCTGCATCCACTGCCTGTAGCATTGTGAGAAGCCACAGGAACAACGATATGCGCTTCACCAGTCGAGGGAGCGCCCTTTCATCTCCCATTATATGGTGCCCTTCCATGTTGGTATCCCATCATTCCCCGTACATTCCTCTAATAGCCACGGCCGTAATTTCCGAACCTTCCTCGTGGAGGGGCACGTTTGTGTTCGCGGTGCCACACCCTATCATCCCTTGGATATATAGGGGCACACGTGTTATATCATGGGGCCTTACTTTTCCACCGTTTCCTTCCTTTTAGCATTCTAGCAGTAACATTCTCAAATCATCGTCTTCCAACCTTATGCCCAGCCTCCTCTTTAGAGTTGAAAAATCTCTTCTTTTCTCATCTCGATTCTGAATATTTTCCGCACGACGAGGCTCGTACTTCGTACGACCAGACCTATGCGGGTGTGGAACAACCTGATTGCCAATACGAGGCCTTTCTCTTCCATCAGTATCCACATCGATAAGCTCCACAATAGGCTCTACATTATCAGAGTATTCCAAGCGTGACCCCTCGTTGTTTTGTGACGCTTCACCGTGCTCAGCCTTAAGTGAAAGTTGTTCAGAGTGTGCCCTATGCAATACAGCTACTCCAAGATATTAGCGTTACTGATGTGAACTGGAGGTGTTCCTCCCACATCTAGAGCTATCGGAGGATCTACTATATTTTTGGGCACGTAGGGTTCATGGCGAGTGTAGTCTCCCTCGCCCTCTTCTTCAGATCTACCATCACTTCCATCATAAGAACCTCCATCATGATTGTAAGACATCTTTTCCTCCCAAGACTATGATCTTAATCAGCACCCCTCCTTCTAGCGCCAATTTATTGACGGGGAAATCTGGTAAAATAAAATTTGAGGTTTCTCTCTGGAATTAAGATCTATGACGGTGGTTCTTCGCCGGAAAATCAAGTGGTATGTATTGGTTGTGTGTTAATTGGTGGCTGAGATTGATTAGGGCTAGTGGTGGCTCCTTTTCAGCTCTCAACTTCTTACCCCTCTCAATGTGCCTACGTACCTTTTTTATAGGGATCAAGCCTGACGTAGTTCTTAGGGAACAAGAAATCTAACGGGCTTAGACTTCTCATTCCTAGGCCCGGTTGAAGCCCTTCCCCAATCCATCTTCCGTTAGCCGAACCGTGAAGGTCCAAGGCTCGTCCATAATCGTAGGACTTCACGGATAGTGCATCTTCCTGCACAAGGATAACACTCCGCTACGACTATCTCCATTGATTTACGGACGCAGGTATAGCCACGGTTCACCCCAAATCCCGGACGCGTCCCTGTCCCCCGAATGAGGATAACCCACCAGATAGCAGGACAGGTGATCCCAAGCTCTTGGGTGCAAAGTGTAGGATAACTCCAAAGTTCTCCAACGAGGACACCCGTTGAAAACAAGTACAGAGTTCCCAGAGCACACACCAGAGTTAATCCCGCATCCCCAACGAGGACACCCGTTGAATACAGGAGGAGGCCTTCAGTCATCAGGCATACCCCTGGAGGCCTTTAAGCTTTTCACGGACATCCCCCTCCTTGACCGTCTCAAGGAGGGAATTCTTCAAAGAGTACCTGCAATAAATAAATTGGTGCAAATAATCATCCATTGTTCCTTCCATCATTGCCTAATCCTAAGGTTGTTCTTGTTTTTCTTGTCCCAGGTGAGAAAAAGCTCATTGTGTTATCCTGAGTGAGGACAAGCCCGGAGCGAGGACAAACCCAGAGCGAGGACAGGCCCGCAGCGAGGACAAGCCCGAAACAAGAACAAGCCCTTTGCCTTTTCCTGAGCATTCATCCAAGCAAGCCACGTAGTGCATTCCTCTTGACTAGTGTGTACCCTACCCTTAGGACGCGTCCACTTATGTTGTATTGTAGATTAAACCCAAACACAGTCCATATCTTGCATTTCATTAAATGTGGGCGCGTCCTAAGTCTAGGCGCGTCCTCCCCTCATGTGTTGCGGCCTAAAACCTAATCCTTCATCCTTTTGCCCCAATTTAATTCCAATTGACTCGTTCTTGACCCGAAATGATTCATATCCAAAATTTGGGTATAACAACTACCCCCTGAATTCCATATGAAGTTGAAAACAAAATTTGGAATTCTAATATCTAAATCCAAGCAAAAATTTGTGTCATCCTTCAATCCCATGAGTGTATGTCCTCTGCATCTTCCTCTATGAATGCGCGTTCTCAACCAAGAGAGGTTTACCACTTATGCACCACATCTCTAAGCTTACATGAGTTAACTCGACTTAAGAAACAAGAGATATTATACAAAAGTGTGCACCTCTCAAAAGGCATTTCGTACTTCAAAGTGTAATCTTATGACAATATTATGGGGATTACCCTCAAGTATTTAATCCCATAATAGCCTTCCTTTGCAAGAGGTGTACTTACCTTGACAAGGGCATTCATTCTTGGAGGGAGCGTCCTAAAAACAATGAGGAGCATCTTCTTCGACAAGGTCTCCATCCTTGGAGGGCACGTCCTTACAATGAGGAGCGTCTACCTCGAGAAGGTCTCCATCCTTGGAGGGGGCGTCCTCACAACGAGGAGCGTCCTCCTCGATAAGGTCTCCATCCTTGGAGGGCGCGTCCTCATAATTAGGAGCGTCTACCTTGACAAGGTCTCCATCCTTGGAGGGCGCATCCTCCGAACGAGGAGCTTCTACCTCAGGACAAGGCAAAGCTTCAACCATTGCAGAGCCTGAGGGTGCGTCCTCCCTTGGAGGAGCATCAACCTCAGGACAAGGCAAGACTTCTAACATTGCACATCATAAGGGCACGTCCTCCCTTGGGGGAACGTCAACCTCAGGAGGATTTTTAAAAATTTGAAAGTATTGACTCCTTCCTTCCAACCTTTCTCTATTCACTTCTCGTTGTACCACGTCTCCTTCACGCTCTACCATTGCCTCCTCAAGAATGTTGATCCTTGAAACATTTTCCAATATTAAAAGTTCAATTGTGGGCTCCATTCTCTTCGCGAGTTGGTAACACTGACTCTATTAGGACTCCGAGTATTCCGCCGATAATCTGGACTCGCAGACCTATCTCTTATCTTAATTCGCCCCTTTGAGTTGTTGTTATTATAATTTTTTCTGTCTCGGTAAGCGACCGCTCAATTGCTTTGAAGGACTCAGCATGCGCAAGTACATCAGCTAATGACACAAGGTCTTTTCCTTCTAAATTTTTCCAGAAATCTGTTCCCACGCGCAGACTAACTATAAGAAGTATTTTTAGTATTTCGTCGGTTGCGCCTCGCACCAAGGTAGACTCCGCATTGAACCTGTGGTAACAGGTGGCGTATACTTCACCGCAGTTTGGAACTGAGTCAAAAACAAGGTTTTCATTTGTTCCCAAGATGTGATAACTCCTGGGCCAAGTTTTTGGAACCACTGTTGAGCACCTTCTCTAAAGTTAGCCACCAAAAGATGGCACCGTGCTAAGTCGGGTACCTGATATACATCCATCTCAATGTTGAAACGTCCCAAGAATTCCACGGGGTCGAAGTTTCCGTGGAAGCGCAAGTCATTGGTCATGTTCCTATATCCCACAGGTAGCTGCGCTTCCCTTACAACAGTAGAGAAAGGGGATGGAGCTTGCGCAGTTGCTGTTACCCTACCTCCTTCAAGATGATTGAGCAACCTCTTAAGATCATTCACATTAAATGTTCCTACTCCAGGAATGGTTTAAACGTTGAGTTGTTGAGGTTTCTCCACAACTTATTGTTGTTCCCTTTCGTTACCCCCCGGGTGTACCGGTGCATCTCACCGCCACTCGCCCTGAGGCTGCGGATGTGGTATATTTCCATCTTCATTTTGAGCATTCCCTAGCATACGAGGTTCCTCCTGGCCGCGTCTCGGTATTTCATAATTATTTTGCAACCTTTCTTGTATTCGGACGCCATCCCAGTTATGAGGACGTATCCTGGATCCACTACCTGTAGCACTGTGAGAAGCCACAGGAACAACGACATGCGCTTCACCAGTCGAGGGCGCACCCTTTCGTCTCCCATTATATGGTGCCCTTCCATGTTGGTATCCCATCATTCCCCGTACATTCCTCTGATAGCCACGACTATAATTTCCGAACCTTCCTCGTGGAGGGGCACGTTTGTGTTCACGGTACCACACCCTATCATCCCTTGGATATATAGGGGCACACGCGTTGTATCATGGGGCCTTACTTTTCCACCGTTTCCTTCCTTTTGGCATTCTAGCAGCAACATTCTCAAATCGTCGTCTTTCAACCTTATGCTCAGCCTTCTCATTAGAGTTGAAAAATCTCTTCTTTTCTCATCTCGATTCTGAATATTTTCCGCACGACGAGGCTCGTACTTCGTACGACCAGACCTATGCGAGTATGGAACAACCTGATTGCCATTACGAGGCCTTTCTCTTCCATCAGTATCCACATCGATAAGCTCCACAATAGGCTCTACATCATCAGAGTATTGCAAGTGTGACCCCTCATTGTTTTGTGACGCTCCATCGTGCTCAGCCTCAAGTGAAAGTTGTTCAGAGTGTGCCCTATGCAATACAGCTACTCCAAGATATTAGCGTTACTGATGTGAACTGGAGGTGTTCCTCCCATATCTGGAGCTCTCGGAGGATCTACTATATTTTTGGGCACGTAGGGTTCATGGCGAGTGTAGTCTCCCTCGCCCTCTTCTTCAGATCTGCCATCACTTCCATCATAAGAACCTCCATCATGATTGGAAGATATCTTTTCCTCCCAAGACTATGATCTTAATCAGCACCCCTCCTTCTAGCGCCAATTTTTTGACGGGGGAATCTGGTAAAAACAAAGTTTGAGGTTTCTCTCTGGAATTAAGATCTATGACGGTGGTTCTTTGCCGGAAAATCAAGTGGTGTGTGTTGGTTGTGTGTTAATTGGTGGCTGCGATTGATTAGGGCTAGTGGTGGCTCCTTTTTAGCTCTCAACTTCTTACCCCTCTCAATGTGCCTACGTACCTTTTTTATAGGGATCAAGCCTGACGTAGTTCTTAGGGAACAAGAAATCTAACGGGCTTAGACTTCTCATTCCTAGGCCCGGTAGAAGCCCTTCCAGAATCCATCTTCCGTTAGCCGCACCGCGAAGGCCCAAGGCTCGTCCGTAATCGTAGGACTTCACGGATAGTGCATCTTCCTGCGCAAGGATAACACTCCGCTACGGCTATCTCCCTTGATTTACGGACGCATGTATAGCCACGGTTCACCCCAAATCCCGGACGCGTCCCTATCCCCCGAATGAGGATAACTCACCAGATAGCAGGACAGGTGATCCCAAGCTCTTGGGTGCAAAGTGTAGGATAACTCCAAAGTTCTCTAACGAGAACACCCGTTGAAAACAAGAACAGAGTTCCCAGAGCACACACCAGAGTTAACCCCGCATCTCCAACGAGGACACCCGTTGAATACAGGAGGAGGCCTTCAGTCATCAGGCATACCCCTGGAGGCCTTTAATCTTTTCACGGACATCCCCCTCCTTGACCGTCTCAAGGAGGGAATTCTTTAAAGAGTACCTGCAACAAATAAATTGGTGCAAATAATCATCCATTGTTCCTTCCATCATTGCCTAATCCTAAGGTTGTTCTTGTTTTTCTTGTCCCAGGTGAGGAAAAGCTCATTGTGTTATCCGGAGCGAGGACAAGCCCGGAGCGAGGACAAACCCAGAGCGAGGACAAGCCCGAAGCGAGGACAAGCCCGAAATAAGAACAAGCCCTTTGCCTTTTCTTGAGGATTCATCCAAGCAAGCCACGTAGTGCATTCCTCTTGACTAGTGTGTGCCCTACCCTTAGGACGCGTCCACTTATGTTGTATTGTAGATTAAACCCAAACACAGTCCATATCTTGCATTTCATTAAATGTGGGCGCGTCCTAAGTCTAGGCACGTCCTCCCCTCATGTGTTGCGGCCTAAAACCAAATCCTTCATCCTTTTGCCCCAATTTGATTCCAATTGACCCGTTCTTGACCCTAAATGATCCATATCCAAAATTTGGCTATAACAACTACCCCCTGAATTCCATATGAAGTTAAAAACAAAATTGGAATTCTAATATCTAAATCCAAGCAAAAATTTGTGTCATCCTTCAATCCCATGAGTGTATGTCCTCTGCATCTTCCTCTATGAATGTGCGTTCTCAACCAAGAGAGGTTTACCACTTATGCACCACATCTCTAAGCTTACATGAGTTAACTCGACAGAAGAAACAAGTGATATTATACAAAAATGTGCACCTCTCAAAAGGCATTTCGTACTTTAAAGTGTAATCTTACGACAATATTATGGGGATTACCCTCAAGTATTTCATCCCATAATAGCCTTCCTTTGCAAGAGGCGGACCTACCTTGACAAGGGCATTCATTCTTGGAGGGAGCGTCCTCTAAACAATGAGGAGCATCTTCTTCGACAAGGTCTCCATCCTTGGAAGGCACGTCCGTACAACGAGGAGCGTCTACCTCGAGAAGGTCTCCATCCTTGGAGGGCGCATCCTCACAATGAGGAGTGTCCTCCTCGACAAGGTCTCCATCCTTGGAGGGCGCGTCCTCATAACGAGGAGCATCTACCTTGACAAGGTCTCCATCCTTGGAAGGCGCATCCTCAGAACGAGGAGCTTCTACCTCAGGACAAGGCAAAGCTTCAACTATTGCAGAGCCTGAGGGTGCGTCCTCCCTTGGAGGAGCATCAACCTCAGGACAAGGCAAGACTTCTAACATTGCACATCATAAGGGCGCGTCCTCCCTTGGGGGAGCGTCAACCTCAGGAGGATTTTTAAAAATTTGAAAGTATTGACTCCTTCCTTCCAACCTTTCTCTATTCACTTCTCGTTGTACCACGTCTCCTTCACGCTCCACCATAGCCTCCTCAACAATGTTGATCCTTGAAATATTTTCCAATATTAAAAGTTCAATTGTGGGCTCCATTCTCTTCGCGAGTTGGTAGCACTGACTCTATTAGGACTCCGAGTATTCCGCCGATAATCTGGACTCGCAGACCTGTCTCTTATCTTAATTCGCCCCTTTGAGTTGTTGGTATTATAATTCTTTCTGTCTCGGTAAGCGACCGCTCAATTGCTTTGAAGGACTCAGCATGCGCAAGTACATCAGCTATTGACACAAGGTCTTTTCCTTGCAAATTTTTCCCGAAATCTGTTCCCACGCGCAGACTAACTATAAGAAGTAATTTTAGTGTTTCGTCGATTGCGCCTCTCACCAAGGTAGACTCCGCATTGAACCTGTGGTAACAGGTGGTGTATACTTCACCGCAGTTTGGAACTGAGTAAAAAATAAGGTTTTCATTTGTTCCCAAGATGTGATAACTCCTGGGCCAAGTTTTTGGAACCACTGTTGAGCACCTTCTCTAACGGTAGCCACCAAAAGACGGCACCATGCTAAGTCGGGTACCTGATATACATCCATCTCAATGTTGAAACATCCCAAGAATTCCATGGGGTCGAAGTTTCCATGAAAGCGCAAGTCATTGGTCATGTTCCTGTATCCCATAGGTAGCTGCGCTTCCCTTACAACAGCAGAGAAAGGGGATGGAGCTTGCGTAGTTGTTGTTACTCTACCTCCTTCAAGATGAATGAGCAACCTCTTAAGATCATTCAAATTAAATGTTCCTACTCCAGGAATGGTTTGAACATTGAGTTGTTGAGGTTTCTCCACAACTTATTGTTGTTCCACTTCGTTACCCCCCGGGTGTAGCGGTGGATCTCACCGCCACTCGCCCTGAGGTTGCGGATGTGGTATATTGCCATCTTGATTTTAAGCATTCCCTAGCACACGAGGTTCCTCCTGGCCGCGTCTCGGTATTTCATAATTATTTTACAACCTTTCTTGAATTCGGACGCCATCCCGGTTATGAGGACGCATCCTGGATCCACTACCTGTAGCATTGTGCGAAGCCACAGGAACAACAACATGCGCTTCACCAGTCGAGGGCGCGCCCTTTCATCTCTAATTATATGGTGCCCTTCCATGTTGGTATCCCATCATTCCCCGTACATTCCTCTGATAGCCACGACCGTAATTTCCGAACCTTCCTCGTGGAGGGGCACGTTTGTGTTCGCGGTGCCATACCCTATCACCCCTTGGATATATAGGGGCACACGCGTTTTATCATGGGGCCTCACTTTTCCACCGTTTCCTTCCTTTTAGCATTCTACCAGCAATATTCTCAAATCGTCGGCTTCCAACCTTATGCACAGCCTCCTCTTTAGAGTTGAAAAATCTCTTCTTTTCTCATCTCGATTCTGAATATTTTCTGCACGACGAGGCTCGTACTTCGTACGACCAGGCCTATGCGGGTGTGGAATAACCTGATTGCCAATACGAGGCCTTTCTCTTCCATCAGTATCCACATCGATAAGCTGCACAATAGGCTCTACATCATTAGAGTATTCCAAGCGTGACCCCTCATTGTTTTGTGACGCTCCACCGTGCTCAGCCTCGAGTGAAAGTTGTTCAGAGTGTACCCTATGCAATACAGCTGCACCAAGATATTAGCGTTACTGATGTGAACTGGAGGTGTTCCTCCCACATCTGGAGCTCTCAGAGGATCTACTATATTTTTGGGCACGTAGGGTTCATGGCGAATGTAATCTCCCTCGCCCTTTTCTTCAGTTATGCCATCACTTCCATCATAAAAACCTCCATCATGATTATAAGACATCTTTTCCTCCCAAGACTATGATCTTAATCAGCACCCCTCCTTCTAGCGCCAATTCATTGACGGGGGAATCTGGTAAAAACAAAGTTTGAGGTTTCTCTCTGGAATTAAGATCTATGACGGTGGTTCTTCACCGGCAAATCAAGTGGTGTGTGTTGGTTGTGTGTTAATTGGTGGCTGAGATTGATTAGGGCTCGTGGTGGCTCCTTTTCAGCTCTCAACTTCTTACCCCTCTCAATGTGCCTACGTACCTTTTTTATAGGGATCAATCTTGACGTAGTTCTTAGGGAAAAAGAAATCTAACGGGCTTACTCTTCTCATTCCTAGGCCCGGTAGAAGCCCTTCCAGAATCCATCTTCCGTTAGCCGAACCGCGAAGGCCCAAGGCTCGTCCGTAATCGTAGGACTTCACGGATAGTGCATCTTCCTGCGCAAGGATAACACTCTGCTATGGCTATCTCCCTTGATTTACGAACGCAGGTATAGTCACGGTTCACCCCAAATCCCGGATGCGTCCCTGTCCCCCGAATGAGGATAACCCACCAGATAGCAAGACAGGTGATCCCAAGCTCTTGGGTGCAAAGTGTAGGATAACTCCAAAGTTCTCCAACGAGGACACCCGTTGAAAAGAAGAACAGAGTTCCCAGAGTACACACCAGAGTTAACCCCGCATCTCCAACGAGGACACCCATTAAATACAAGAGGAGGCCTTCAGTCATCAGGCATACCCCTAGAGGCCTTTAAGCTTTTCACGGACATCCCCCTCCTTGACCGTCTCAAGGAGGGAATTCTTCAAAGAGTACCTGTAACAAATAAATTGGTGCAAATAATCATCCATTGTTCCTTCCATCATTGCCTAATCCTAAGGTTGTTCTTGTTTTTCTTGTCCCAGGTGAGGAAAAGCTCATTGTGTTATCCTGAGTGAGGACAAGCCTGGAGCGAGGACAAACCCAGAGCGAGGATAAGCCCGAAGTGAGGACAAGCCCGAAACAAGAACAAGCCCTTTGCCTTTTCCTGAGCATTCATCCAAGCAAGCCACGTAGTGCATTCCTCTTGACTAGTGTGTGCCCTACCCTTAGGACGCGTCCACTTATGTTGTATTGTAGATTAAACCCAAACACAGTCCATATCTTGCATTTCATTAAATATGGACGCGTCCTAAGTCTAGGCGCGTCCTCCCCTCATGTGTTGCGGCCTAAAACCTAATCCTTCATCCTTTTGCCCCAATTTGATTCAAATTGACCCGTTCTTGACCCGAAATGATCCATATCCAAAATTTGGCTATAACAACTACCCCCTGAATTCCATATGAAGTTGAAAACAAAATTGGAATTCTAATATCTAAATCCAAGCAAAAATTTGTGTCATCCTTCAATCCCATAAGTGTATGTCCTCTGCATCTTCCTCTATGAATGCGCGTTCTCAACCAAGAGAGGTTTACCACTTATGCACCACATCTATAAGCTTACATGAGTTAACTCGACATAAGAAACAAGAGATATTATACAAAAGTGTGCACCTCTCAAAAGGCATTTCGTACTTCAAAGTGTAATCTTACGACAATATTATGGGGATTACCCTCAAGTATTCCATCCCATAATAGCCTTCCTTTGCAAGAGGCGTACCTACCTTGACAAGGGCATTCATTCTTGGAGGGTGCGTCCTCTAAACAATGAGAAGCGTCTTCTTCGACAAGGTCTCCATCCTTGGAGGGCACATCCTTACAACGAGGAGCGTCTACCTCGAGAAGGTGTCCATCCTTGAAGGGCGCATCCTCACAATGAGGAGCGCCCTCCTCGATAAGGTCTCCATCCTTGGAGGACGCGTCCTCATAACGAGGAGCGTCTACCTTGACAAGGTCTCCATCCTTGGCGGGCGCATCCTCAGAACGAGGAGCTTCTACCTCAGGACAAGGCAAAGCTTCAACCATTGCAGAGCCTGAGGGTGCGTCCTCCCTTGGAGGAGCATCAACCTCAGGACAAGGAAAGGCTTCTAACATTGCACATCATAAGGGCGTGTCCTCCTTTGGGGAAGCATCAATCTCAGGAGGATTTTTAAAAATTTGAAAGTATTGACTCCTTCCTTCCAACCTTTTTCTATTCACTTCTCGTTGTACCACGTCTCCTTCATGCTCCACCATAGCCTCCTCAACAATGTTGATCCTTGAAACATTTTCCAATATTAAAAGTTCAATTGTGGGCTCCATTCTCTTCGCGTGTTGGTAGCACTGACTCTATTAGAACTCTGAGCATTCCGCCGATAATCTGGACTCGCAGACCTGTCTCTTATCTTAATTCGCCCCTTTGAGTTGTTGGTATTATAATTCTTTTTTATCTCGGTAAGCGACCGCTCAATTGCTTTGAAGGACTCAGCATGCGGAAGTACATCAGCTAACGACACAAGGTCTTTTCCTTGCAAATTTTTCCAGAAATCTGTTCCCACGCGCAAACTAGCTATAAGAAGTATTTTTAGTGTTTCGTCGGTTATGCCTCTCACCAAGGTAGACTCCGCATTGAACCTGTGGTAACAGGTGGCGTATACTTCACCGCAGTTTAGAACTGAGTCAAAAACAAGGTTTTCATTTGTTCCCAAGATGTGATAACTCCTGGGCCAAGTTTTTGGAACCACTGTTGAGCACCTTCTCTAAAGGTAGCCACCAAAAGACGGCACCGTGCGCAAGGCTCGTCCGTAATCGCAAGACTTCACGGATCGTGCATCTCCCTGCGCAAGGATAACACTCCGCTACAGCTATCTCCCTTGATTTACGGATGCAGGTATAGCCACGGTTCACCCCAAATACCAGACGCATCCCTGTCCCCCGAATGAGGATAACCCACCAGATAGCAGGACAGGTGATCCCAAGCTCTTAGGTGCAAAGTGTAGGATGACTTCAAATTTCTCCAACGAGGACACCCGTTGAATACAAGAACAGAGTTCCCAGAGCACACACCAGAGTTAACCCCACATCCCCAACGAGGACACCTATTGAATACAGGAGGAGGCCTTCAGTCATCAGGCATACCCCTGGCGGCCTTTATGCTTTTCACGGACATCCCCTTCCTTGACCGTTTCACGGAGGGAATTCTTCAAAGAGTACCTGCAATAAATACGTTGGTGCAAATAATCATCCATTGCTCCTTCCATCATTGCCTTGTCCTGAGGTTGTTCTTGTTTTTCTTATCCCCGGTGATGACAAGCTCATTGCGTCATCTTGAGCAAGGACAAGCCCGGAGCGAGGACAAAACCAGAGCGAGAATAAACCCAGAGCGAGGACAAGCCCTTTTCCTTGTCCTGAGCGAGGACAAATCCGTTCATCCAAACAAGTCACGTAGTGCATTCCTCTTGACTAGTGTGTGCCTTACCCCTAGGACGTATCCACTTATGTTGTAGTGTAGATTAAACCCAAACATAGTCCATATCTTGCATTTCATTAAATGTGGGCGCGTCCTTCCCTCATGTGTTGCGGCCTAAAACCTAATCCTTCATCCTTTTGCCCCAATTTGATTCCAATTGACTCGTTCTTGACCCGAAATGATCCATATCCAAATTTTGGTTATAAAAATTACAGATGTTACTGCATATTTCTATTATCAATAAGTTGAATAAACTTCTTATCGTTCGAAAGGAAATTTGAGAAAAAACTGATGCGCTGATAAATTTTAATAAATTAAATGTGCGTCCTTATGAAGAAACTAAAAAGATAAGTATGTGAATCGAATTGGTAAACTAATTCATAATGTTACATTTGTAACATCCGGGAAATATCATGTAATTCTTTTTATTAGCAAATAATTATTATGTAATTATTATGTGAATTTTGGTAAATTATCTGATGATTGATATTAATATTTGGGTGTTTATAAATGATAAAATTAGGATATTTTAATTTTTAATTATCCAGAATCAAATATAGATAATTTTGGTATTTTTGTGGTAATATTTGGATTATTATATGATTTTATAAGGATTTATAAAATTAATAATTATTATTTTTAAGTAATTATAAATTACTTAATAAAATTTGGAAAACGTCCAACTTCAACCATTTTTGCGTTTTTACAGCCCGAAACTCTTCGGAAAACTCCATCCTAACCTAAGCTGATGATTTTGAACACTTTTCGTGTTTTGACTTTTTCAATCTGGGGTACGGTTTGACCCATACTAGTCCCGGCGTAAAATTTTTGATACGCTAATCATTTTATAGATCGATAAGGCCCGTATTCTCGAAAGATGTGATATTATTACTTTATTTTTGTGTAAAGTATTTTATAAGAAGCTTGGTTTTGATAATTATCCAAAGCTGGTATTAAATTGTATCGTTTTTATAGTTACTTAGCGGCTAAGTAATCTATTTTCGGATTCGATATATAAGTATAATTATGGAATCATTAAATAAATACAATATTTGATGGGTCTGTCAGCTGTGTTGCATTATTATTAATTATGTGTAATTTGTTCGGTATGAAGATTATTTGTATAATTAATTATTGAGTTGTACTGTTTTGTTTCGCTTTTAAAAGTGATTTTATTGCAGTTCTATTTTCATAAATATTTGGATTGTCTCTAAAATTGTCTTTATGATTTTATAATTTCAATAATTATTTTTAGGATTTTATAAAACTGAAAAATCAATATTTCATTAATTATTTATCTTTAAATGATTTTTTGAGTACATTTATTTATAAAATCTGTATTTAATTCCAGAATTCTTCATAAATCGTGAAACTCATATTTTATGATGTTTATAATATTCTGAAAATTTTAAAATTATTTTGGAAATTTTTGGGATTATTTTCACCCGCGCGCTGATTCGTTTAATTGTTAAAAGCGGATATAAATCGCGTTTCAGAAATTGTTTTAAAATTTGAATTTTAAATTTTAAATAACTTCGAAATATTTATAACATTTTAAGATTATTTTGGTGATTTTTCCCATCTGTTTTAAGTATAGCTCGGGTCGTTAATTAGTAAAATACGGTACAAAACCGGATATATAATTAAGCAAGGGACACATGTTAATCTTGTATCAATCTATTGGTTATGTGTTTAACCCCATATATTTTGATTAAAAACACACACCCAGTTCACTCTCTCCCTCCTCTCTTCATCTCTCTCGCGCGTCTCTCTCACTCCTCTCGTCTCTCTCACGCATCACTCTCTCTCCACTCATCTCTCTCGTTTTTTCTCTTTTCTCCCATTTCTCCCTCTCTCCTGTCGCCGTCGTCTTTCTGTTCTCCGGTTTCTTCCATTTTTCGGCCTTTTCACGGTGGGTTCAACCCCCTTGCCTCTGTTACTTGTATATGTATATGATATGTGTGTATATAAGTTTGTTGTTGTTTGGTGGTGGTACTGTGTCGCCTGGTTCTATTCTTCTGGCCATGATTTTTGGCCCTGTGTTGGGCGCCCGTGTTAGGAATATATTGTGTACTTGATGATAATCTAAACAAAACACCTTAGTAGATTTAACTTAGTGAAATTTGTAGCACCCGACGGATGATCAATTATAGTCCCGACGGATGATTCAATAGAGTCCCGATGGATGACTAATTGATATCCACCGGGTGAGTAGCTTATGTAACAATAAGTACTGTAGCATATTTCTACAAACAACTTTGTATAGATTCTGTAGTAGCTTATGAATCATGTAGACGACTAGTAGATGTGCAGAATAGGTTGATTAAATGTAAATATAAGATGTCTTGTAATTATGCACAAATGAAATGGAGTCAAGTGATAAATGGCTACCCGACGGATGATCAACAAAGCTACCCGACGGATGATCAACAAGGCTACCCGACGGATAACAAGCATGTACCCGACGGATGATCAATTCAAATATCTGTTGAAAGTGACAACACAGTCACATGCGTCGAGTGTTTGCAAAAGGAATGTGGCAGCCTGTTTAGCAGGGTTTGTAGAACAAAGAAGCATTACCATTTCCATGCTATTATGAAGATATTCAAAGATGCTGGAATAGAGTAGTGAAGCAGCATGGAATTAGACTTGATAGGTTTTGTTTTATTATCTTGTCTTATTACTATGTAAACTTGGTGATATATAAACCAAGTGTAGCTAGTACACCAAACCAACTGAGCAAACACATTTTTAGCAGAGAAACATTTGTAAGCTGTATTCTATATAATTTCTCTGTAGTTTGTTTGTTCACTTGTAAAGCATCTGTGAGCTATTCAAGCTTCACATGGTTCTCTTGATAAATATATATATATATATATATATATATATATATATATATCTGGTGGATACATTCAAATCCACCAGAAAGTTTTAAAGACCTGAGTTTTTATTACTTTATGTTTGAATAACTTAACTCTGTATTCCACACTTTGCAAATCAAACAGTTAGATATAAAATAAGTTAGAACCATTTTTCATAAATGCCAAAAGAAGCCAGAATTACATTCAACCCCCTTCTGTAATTCTTGTTGTATTGTTAGGGAATAATAATTGGTATCAGAGCAAGCTCTTGAAGAACAAAGAGTTTAAAGATCACAACAAAACAGCAAGATGAACAAGAAGGATGTTGGAGTGAAGATTCCATTTCTGGACAAAGACAATTATCACCACTGGAAGGTGAAGATGCACCTATATCTTCTTTCTCAAGATGAGGCCTATGTGGATTCCATAGAGGGAGGTCCTCATATGCCAATGAGAGCTGCAACAGGCAATGAACCATCTATTCCCAAGCCTAGGCATGAATGGTCAGATCCTGATATTGAGCAAGTCAGGAAAGACAAGAAGGCCATGAATATATTATTCAATAGAGTTGATGGTGATATGTTTGATAACATCATTACCTGCAAAACAGCTAAGGAGGTTTGGGACGTAATTCAGATTATATGTGATGGTACTGAGCAAGTAAGGGAGAATAAGATGCAGCTGCTAATTCAGCAATATGAGCACTTTCATTGTGAAGATAGTGAGTCTCTCACTGACATTTTTAGTAGATTTCAAAAACTGCTAAATGCTCCTAAGTTGCATGGAAGAGTCTATTAGACAAAAGACTCCAATCTCAAGTTCTTTAGATCTCTTCCAAAGGAGTGAAAACCAATGACAGTCTCACTGAGAAATTCTCAGGATTACAAGGAGTTTACCTTGGAGAGACTGTATGACATCCCTAAAACTTATGAGCTTGAAATAGAGCAAGATGAAAGGATGGAGAAAGGAAGGAAGAAAGGAGGGTCCATAGCACTGGTTGCTGAGTTGGAAAAGGAGAAGGAAGTGAAGGTAGAAGCTGTTGAGTCTACTACAAAGGTTTGTGAAAACAAGGGCAAGGGGCTGGTAGCTGAAAATGAAGATTTTTTTAGCCAAGATGATATGGATGATATTGATGAACATCTTACATTCCTTTCCAGAAGATTTGCCAAGCTCAAGTTCAAGAAGAACTTTGGAGCAGCTAAGCCAAATAGAAATACGGTGGATAAATCAAAATTCAAATGTTTCAAATGTGGCTTGGCAGGGCATTTTGTCAGTGAGTATAGAAAGTCAGATTCCAGCAAGAAGAAGTTTGAGCCTGTGGATTATAAATAAAAGTATTTTGAGTTGCTCAAAAAAAGGAAAGGGCTTTTATTACACAAGAAAATGACTGGGCAGCAGATGGTTTGGATAAGGATGAAGATGTCAGCTATGTAAATCTAGCCCTAATGGCCAAATCTGATGAAACAGAAACAAGTTCTTCAAGTAATCAGGTAATCACCACTAACGTAGAACATTTATCTAAAGTTGAGTGTAATGATGTAATTAATGACATGTCTACAGAATTATATCATTTGCGTGTTACACTTAAGTCTCTCACTAAGGAAAATGCTAAAATCAAAGAAAACAATCTATTTTTAAGTGAGAGGAATAATGTGCTAGAGTCTTAGTTTATTGAATTTGAGAAATTGAGAATCGAATGTAAGATTGGTAAGGAGGAATTAACTGAGTCCTTGAAGAAAGAAGAGATTTTGAAGAAGCAACTTGAATGAAAACAAGAGGTGATTAAGGCATGGAAATCATCTAGAAATGTTCATGCTCAAATCACCAAAGTTTAAGGTATTGAGTCCTTTTGTGATACAGCCTGGAAAAAAGAGTAAGGAGAAGCTGGAATCCAATTTGGTTGAAGGATTGCTAACAGATGTGGACTCGACGGATGATGAGAGTCATCCGTCGGATAATCAAAAGGATTATCCGTCGAGTGACACAAATCCTCATCCGTCAGCTGTGTGCAAAGCAGTGAGCAAAGCCAAACTTACTAAGTTAAATGATAACTATGGATCAGTTTCCAAAAACTTTGTTCCCTGGAGAATCAAGTCAAGTGAAGAAGGAGAAGAAAGTGAATGTTGGTCATCTGTCTATCAAGCAATTGAATGAAAGATTAGAAAAGATTGAGGTTAAAACAAAAACTAAAAAAAAAATTATAGAAATGGGAAGGTAAGGATTAACAAACATAACAACTACACACCTGATAAATATGCTCCAAGAAAAATCTGTGTTAAGTGTGGTAGTGTTAATCATTTGTCTGTTAATTGCAAACTTGTTATGCCTACTCCTATATCTGTACCATCTTCTTTTCCCAACATGAATGCCATGCCTTCTATGCCTATGAGTGCTATGTCTGCACAGAATATGAATGCACAATTTGCTAATATGCCATTTGCACCTAATCCTTATTATGCTGCATTTAGTATGTCTCAAATGCCATTTAGCATGCCTTACAGGAATAACATGTTTGCAAACAACATGCCTTTTCCTGTTAATCAAAATGTGCATGATAATTCTATTTTAATGACTGGTTTCAAAGGTCCAACTCAGATGACTAAGGATGAATTTGATATTTCCAAGTCAAATGAGATCAAACTTAAGAAACAAAAGAAGAAAGCTAACAATGCAGGACCTAAGGAAACTTGGGTACCAAAATCAACTTGATTTGGTTTTGATGTGTGTAGGGAAACAGAAAGAATCTGTGGTACTTGGATAGTAGTTGTTCAAGACACATGACTGGAGATTCTACCCTGCTCACAGAGTTCAAGGAGAAAGCTGGCCCAAGTATTACTTTTGGAGATGACGGCAAGGGTTATACGGTAGGATATGGCTTGATTTCTAAAGACAATGTCATCATTGAGGAGGTTGCCTTAGTGGATGGTCTCAAGCACAATTTGTTGAGTATCAGCCAGCTTTGTGATAAAGGTAATTCAGTAACCTTCAATTCAGAAGCCTGTGTTGTGACAAACAAAAAGAGCAACCAAGTGGTTCTCACTGGAGTGAGAAAAGGAAATGTGTACCTAGCTGACTTCAACTCATTAAATGCAGAATCTGTCACTTGTCTTCTCAGTAAAGCAAGTCAAGATGAAAGTTGGATGTGGCACAAGAAGCTGTCCTATCTAAACTTCAAGACCATGAATGAGCTTGTCAAGAAAGTACTGGTTAGAGGTATTCCTCAGGTGGAGTTTTCTAAGGATGGACTGTGTGATGCCTTCCAGAAAGGAAAGCAGATTAAAGCATCATTCAGGAAGAAGCTTGATTCAATAATTGAAGAACCTCTGCAATTGCTAAACATGGATTTGTTTGGACCAGTCAATATGTTGTCCATCTCAAGAAAAAGATTTTTCCTAGTAATTGTAGATGATTTCTCAAAGTTCTCTTGGACATATTTCCTTAAGTCTAATGATGAGGCTAATGAAATCATCATCAATCACATAAGGCAAGTCAACAATCATCCCGATTTCAAAGTTAGAAGAATCAGGAGTGACAATGGAACTGAGTTCAAGAATTCTGTTATGAGGGCATTTTGTGAAGAGAATGGGATTATGCATGAGTTTTCAGCAATAAGAACTCCACAACAAAATGGAGTAGTGGAAAGAAAGAACGGATCACTTATTGAAGCTGCAAGGACAATGCTTGAAGAATCAAAGTTACCAACATACTTCTGGGCTGAAACTGTAAATACTGCATGCTACACTCAGAATATTTCTTTGGTTAATCATGCAAAGTGTATGACACCCTACCAATTGTTCAAGAACAAGAAGCCAACTCTAAATTTTCTTCATTTATTTGGCTGCAAATGTTATATCTTGAGTAATCAAACTGATCAACATGGAAAGTTTGATGCTAAAGCAGATGAAGGAATTTTTGTTGGATATGCTGTGTGAAAAGCATATAGAGTCTACAATCTAAGAACCAACATTGTTATGGAATCAATACATGTTGTATTTGATGATAAAAAATTGAAGGACTGCAAGATGAAGATTCTCATGAGAGCCTAAAATTTGATAATGTGGAGATGGTTAGTGATGACAGTGATGATGAAAGTTATCAGGAAATAATGACAAATGATAATGCAGAAAAATCTACTACTAATGAAGCACAAAATTCAACATCTGTCGAGTTGCAAAATGTTTCATCCGTCGGGAGACAATCTGCTTTATCCGTCGGGAGACAACCAGCTTCATCCGTCGGAATACAGAGTGCACCATCTGTCGGGTCATTGAGAGAAGCTGAAAATCAAGGTAGATCACTCACAGAAAGCTCCCCTTTTTCAAATCAAAGATTCACAAACTCAGGGGGAATTTCTTATAATCAAAACTCAGTTACACATCAAGACAACAATGAGGCCTCTTCATCTAGAGCTAATCTACCTCAACAAAGAAAATGGACAAAAGATCACCCTTTTGAGCTCATCATTGGTGATGTATCTTCTAGAGTTCAAACAAGGAGAGCAACTCAAGAAGAATGTCTTTATAGCAGATTCCTATCTAAGGAAGAACCAAAGAAGGTAGAAGAAGCTTTGTTGGATCCTGATTGGATTTTAGCTATGCAGGAGGAGCTAAACCAATTTGAAAGGAATAAAGTATGGAAGCTGGTACCCAAGCCTAAAGGAAAGAATCCAATTGACACCAAATGGGTATTCAGAAACAAGATGGATGAAAATGGCATAGTGGTCAGGAACAAAACTAGATTGGTTGCTAAGGGCTATTGTCAACAAGAAGGAATAGATTTTGATGAAACTTTTGCTCCTGTTGCAAGACTTGAAGCAATCAGAATTTTCTTAGCCTATGCAGCCCATGCCAATTTGAAGGTCTATCAAATGGATGTCAAGAGTGCTTTTCTAAATGGAGATTTGGAGGAGGAAGTCTATGTCAGTCAGCCTCCTAGTTTTGAAGATCCGAATTTCCCTAATCATGTCTACTATCTTTTGAAAGCACTTTATGAACTGAAGCAAGAACCTAGAGCCTGGTATGATACTTTATCAAAGTTCCTTTTGGAAAATCACTTCACAAGAGGTACTGTGGATAAAACTTTATTCTTTAAAAATGTTAATGGCTCTAGTATACTTTTTCAAATTTATGTAGATGATATTATATTTGGCTCTATAGATGAAAAACTTTGCATAAAGTTTGCCAAATTGATGCAAAGTATGTATGAAATGAGCATGATGGGAGAACTAACTTACTTTCTTGGCTTACAAGTTAAGCAAGTTAGTGATGGAATATTCATTAGTCAAACTAAATACATTCATGATCTTTTAAAGAAGTTTGATCTAATGGATTACACATCTGCAAAAACTCTCATGCCCACTGCAACTAAGCTTGATTTAAACACTACTGAAAAGTCTGTGGATATTTCAAGTTATAGGGGCATGGTTGGTTCACTTCTGTACTTAACAGCTAGTAGGCCAGATATAATGTTTGCTACTTGTCTTTGTGCTAGATTTTAGGCTGATCCTAGAGAATCTCACTTGCTAGTTATTAAGAGAATTTTCAGATATCTCAAGGGAACACCAAAACTTGGCATTTGGTACCCTAGAGATTCTGGTTTTGATCTAACTGGTTATTCAGATGCAGATTATGCAGGTTGTAAAATAGACAAAAAAAATACAACAAGAACCTGTCAATTTCTAGGAAACAAGCTTGTGTCCTGGTTCAGTAAAAAGCAAAATTCAGTTTCTACTTCTACAGCTGAAGCTGAATATATTGCTGCTGGTAGTTGCTGTGTACAGATTTTGTGGATGAAAAACCAATTGTTGGACTATGGTCTACAAGTGGATAGGATTCCTATTTTCTGTCATAACACAAGTGCAATTGCCATCACTGAAAATCCAGTACAACATTCAAGAACAAAGCACATAGACATCAAGTACCACTTTATAAGGGAACATGTTGTGGCGCCCTCCAAACCCGGGTCAGAAGTTTGGGGTCCACACACACACCTTAATTATAACCTGCTTATAACAATAATAAAGATAATAATAATATATGCACTGACCCTACTTACCAACCACCACGGACTGCAACAGGTTAAAGTATGTACACAAGCCAAACACACTAATATATTACAAACCGTTCAAATCCCAACTATTTCAAATTCAAACTGAGTATTAAACATTATTACAAACTTTTACAAACTTAAGTTATTCCAAAAGAAGCCTACTAGCTCAGCTTTCTCAACCTGAACCCCTAGCTCTCGCGCTGGACTGGGGATCCTCTTTACCAACTAGTTCCTTTTTAACTGGAAAGAATATAAACAACATCGCACGAATGAGCTAACCAGCTCAGCAAGTCACAATGACAAAACTGAGAATAATGATCATCAGGTGTATATGTTTATGATATCAAGTGAACAATGGATTATGATTTAGAATTGGATATTATACTTTTAATTTAAAAACCAAGGTTAGGCTGCTGATCAGTCACGCACTAACCCCGAGCAAGGCACACAATATTGCTCTAACTACTGGATCCAAGGCACACATTGGCCTAACTTGACCATTATATGGTCTGACCACGAATCTGGTCCACAATTTAAAAAAAACAATCCAATTCTAGCATAATAACAGAATATGCAATAATAAACAATAACCGAAATCATTAACAAAAATAAATGTTTAACAATGAAAGGGTTTCAATCCTTGTAAGGATCAACAAGGTACTTTCAAAGCTTGAATGCTGGGTAATGAAAGAATTGGATAACAAAGGAAACAACGTTTCAGGGTTTCAAGGATTTGGTCTTTCAAAGCATAAGATATCATGGATTGAGTATATAATAATTCAGTTCAGTGTCTGGTATTTAGTTTGTATGTATTTGTGGAGTAGTATCGTAGATTTGTGGTTCGTGTTTGGGTATACAATAATCAATGGCTTAGAAAGAATATGGTTCATAGCTCAAGAACAATAACTGAAATCAGGATTTAGGTTTCCGTGCTTCAAAGCACTTGCAATGTCAACAAGACTATCAAGAATTACAATATCTCGAGAAAGTTCAGAACACTTGCCTGATATTAGCTTACTATCCTGCACTTGCTTTCAATCACAATCGTCTTACTCCTCAACTACCTGTTTCCCTTTCCTACGCCTTGCCTCTTCTGCTCACATATCATAAGCATCTATCAATCATCAACTCACAGGATTCTATTCGACACATACTTCTATCTACCCTTCGTTTTACCCAAATCCGATTAACGGATTGAAATCTATACAATAACCAAGTAAACACCGAATATATAGACCGATAGTCAAACAACAGGTCACGTATAACACATAATACATCACGTAATCAATGACATATCATCTATAAAGAAGTCTCGGGTCATAAATATGCTTTCGGGTATTTAAAATGATTTTTAAAACATTTTTCGGAATTGAAACGGGTCGTTGGATCAATTCGGGTTAATAAACAGGGTTCGGTTGGCCCATTCTGGCTCCGAAATAATTTTAGAATAATTATCGAGCCTTGGAAATAATTTAGAATAATATTTTAAAGCTCGAAACTATTTTTCAGAATTTTTAAATCATTTTTAAATAATTAAATCTAATTAAATAACTAATTAAAATCAATTAATAATTAATTAAATCAATTAATCAATTAATTTTCGAATTAATTGACCAATTAATCAATTATAAATTAACTAAAATTAATTAACTAATTAATTCAGATTTATTTGTAAATTAAACATAATTTTCGGAATTAAAATAATAATTTTCAGAATTTTCAGAAATTAAAAATGAATTTTTATAATAAAAATAAATAGGAAATATGATTTTTAAACATTTTATAAACAGGAATCCTATTTTTGAAAACTTTGCAAACTACAGGGACTAAACTTCACCATCTTCAAAAATACAGGGACTAAACTGCAATTTTGCAGTTTCAGTCGCCGGAAAATCGGGGGTGGCCGGAGAAGACGATCCCAGCCTCCTCACCCCACCAACACCTCCAGATCAACACTACACAACACCAGGAACTTGTTCATGCATTCAAAACATTCTAATCATCCATGTTCTGGCCGGAAATTGGCCAAAAACATCGCCGGTTTCCGGCGAACATCGCAAATCTTTAAAACACAACTCCCTTCGATTCAAGCATCCTCTGTTAACGAGCTATATATCAATCGATTGCAAATTTTATAAGGAACACAACCCACTATAAATCAACAGCTAATAACCCCTGAATCAAAAACCCCCAAATTTCAATTGAAAACATTCATACGGGTTATAAACCCTAATTTTGAAATTCGAAAATTAAACCCACTTTTGAGCATGTCATTGAACTCCAAATCAGACGTATGACATATGAAAATCATCAGGAAAACAAGCTCTACAACATGCAATCATCAAATCATACAAACAATCATCCGAACAAAAATTCATATTTTTAATAAAATAAATTCGAAAATAAATAAATTTTTAGAAAAATACCCTTGATTTCTGCAGTGAAACAAAGCTCAGAATCTGATAGAACACCTCAAATCCTTCGTTTTGGTTACTCAAGCTTTAAAAACAGAGATCGGTAACGCCTTCGTTTTGCTGTTTGATTCTTAGAACAGTTTATGTAATTAGGGTTTTTCTCTGAAAATTATATAATTAACTATCTGCAAATGATTTTGATACGAAATAAAATTCGGTAAAAGGCTATTTATAATTACAGAAAATTTGTATCCCGTTGGATCATTCCGGATATAAAACAGTACGTTTATCTGTAAAAACTGATCCAAACGGTATCGGTTTTCGGGATAATTATCCAAATTAGTACAATTTGTACTGCGGTCTTGGTCTCAGCGCCTGGTTACACGTATTACGAAGTGATAATTGGGATAGTTTAATAAAAAGCTCCTGTTTATCGAAAATACGGGTTTTATTGATTTATCGAAACGAATATTGTATCGAAAATGTTGCGCCGAGACCTGCGCAGGACAAACCGTAAGCCGGATCGAAAAAGTCGGAACATGAAAAATGCTCGGAATATTACAATTAGGTTAGGAAGGAGTTCTCGGTAGAGTTTCGGGTTCCAAAAATGTAACAACGGTTGACGTCGGTTGGTTCCCGTTTTTATAAAATAGATTTAATTACCCGGAAAAAGATTTTAAAAATTTCATATGATTCTTATAAATCCATAAATCAACATAAAAATAATTAGGAAGATATGACAATTATCTATATTTTATTTTGGACATATAAAAATTAAAATACTCAATTAATATTAATTTTGAATATTCAAGTACAGATAACACTTAACAATTAACTCACAGAATAGATACTGGGCACACATAATAATATCAAAAATAATTACATGATATATCCCGGATATTACATCCTTCCCCCCTTAAAAGGATTCTGTCCTCAGAATCTCCTAAAAAAACAAATGAGAGTATTTTTCTCTCATATCATTTTCTAACTCCCAGGTTGACTCTTCAACCTTTGGGTTTCTCCTCAATACTCTTACTAACTTTACCACTTTATTTCTCAATACTTTCTCTCTTGCCTCTAGAATCTCTATCGGACTCTCTACATATGATAAATCTGCCTAAAGCTCTATTGGCTCATATTCTATTACATGCCTGGAGTCTGGATTATATTTCTTGAGCATCGATACATGAAAAACATTGTGAATGTGCTCCATGTGCGGAGGTAACGCCAATTCGTAAGCTACTTTGCCAACGCGCTTTAGGATCTCAAAAGGTCCAATATATCTTGGGTTTAGCTTCCCTTTCTTCCCAAACTTCGTTAGTCCTTTCCACTGTGATACTTTCAATAATACTAAGCTTCCTTTTTCAAATTCCATATCTTTTCTTGACTGGTCTGCATATTTCCTTTGATGATCTTGTACGGCTATTAATCTTTTCTGGATAATTTCAACAACTTCCTTTGTCTGTTGCACCAATTCAGGTCCGAGTATTTTGCGTTCTCCTACTTCGTCCCAATATATTGGAGATCTACATTTGCGTCCATAAAGGGCTTTATAGGGTGGCATTCCAATGCTGGCATGATAACTGTTGTTGTAAGCAAACTCTACCAGGGGTAAATGTTCATCCCAACTTCCTTTGAAATCAATAGCACAAACACGTAACATATCCTCGATTGTCTGGATCGTTCTTTCACTTTGGCCATCCATTTGGGGGTGATAAGCTGTACTCATATTCAGTCTTGTTCCCAAACATTCTTGAAAACTCTTCCAGAATCTTGAATTAAACCTTGGATCTCGATCAGATACGATAGACACTGGAACTCCATGATGAATTACAATTTCTTTTAGGTATATATGGACCAACTTGTCGAGCGAAAATCTTTCATTTATAGGCAGAAAATGAGCTGACTTGGTAAGTCTATCCACTATAACCCAAATCGCATCATGATTAGCCCTTGTCCTTAGTAATCCAACTATGAAATCCATGGTAATATGTTCCCACTTCCATTCTGGAATCTCCAATGGTTGTAGCAATCCGCTTGGTCTCTGATGCTCTGCTTTAACTCTCTGACAGGTATAGCATTTGCTAACCCATTCCGCAATTTCCCTCTTCATATCTAGCCGCCAATAATTTTTCTTTAAATCTCTGTACATTTTAGTACTCCCTGGATGGATGGAATATCTTGAACTATGTGCTTCTTGTAAAATTTCATTCTTTAACTCCGTCATTGGTGGAATCCAAATTCTAGATGAAAATCTCAAAATGCCTTGATCATCCTTCTGCGTGCATAATTCTTCACCTACCAAACGATTTATATCTTGATCCATTACATCTTTCTGACATTTCTTTATTTTCTCCAACAACTCCGGCTGGAAAGTCATACTGTACACTTTCGCTTCCTCAGGCTCGCAAACTCTAATCTCCAATTCCAATTTTTGAAATTCTTTATATATCTCTTCAGGTACGGATAACACATTTAACCTTTCCTTCCGACTTAACGCATCTGCTACAACGTTCGCCTTACCGGGATGATAATTAATCGAGCAATCATAATCTTTGATCAATTCTAACCATCTCTTTTGCCTCATATTAAGTTCCTTCTGGGTAAATATATATTTCAAACTTTTGTGATCCGTGAAAATCTCACACTTTTCTCCATACAAATAATATCTCCAAATCTTCAAAGCAAAAACTATAGCTGCTAGCTCCAAGTCATGAGTAGGATACTTTTGTTCGTGTGGTTTCAATTGCCTTGACGCATACGCAATCACCTTGTCGTGCTGCATAAGAACACATCCTAATCCTTTGTAGGAAGCATCGCTATAAATTACGAAATTCCCTTGATCGTCTGGAAGTGACAAAACAGGTGTTGTCATTAATCTCCGCTTCAATTCCTGAAAACTTTCTTCGCACTTGTCATTCCATATAAACTTTTCATTCTTTCGTGTAAGCTTTGTTAATGGTGTGGCAATCCTTGAGAAATTCTGAATGAATCGTCGATAATATCCTGCCAATCCCAAGAAACTTCTTACCTCAGTGGGTGTTCTCGGTCTTTCCCAATTCGTAATTGCCTCGATCTTTGCCGGGTCCATTTTAATCCCTTCGTTACTGACTATGTGTCCTAAGAACTGAACTTCTTGTAGCCAAAACTCACACTTTGATAATTTAGCATATAACTTCTTTTTCCTTAAAATCTCCAAAGTTGTCCTTAAATGTTCCGCATGATCCTCCTCCGTCTTTGAATAGATTAAAATATCGTCTATAAATACTATAACGAACTTGTCCAAATATTCCTTGAAAATTCTGTTCATCAGGTCCATAAACGCTGCTGGGGCGTTGGTCAATCCAAAAGACATCACTAAAAACTCGTAATGTCCATACCTTGTTCTGAAAGCTGTCTTTGGTATATCTTCTGGTTTGATTTTCAGTTGATGATATCCTGATCTTAAATCGATTTTAGAGAAATAATTGGCTCCCTTCAATTGGTCAAACAAATCATCAATTCTGGGTAACGGATACTTATTCTTAATCGTCAATTTGTTGAGCTCCCTATAGTCGATGCACAGTCTCATGCTTCCATCTTTCTTCTTGACAAATAATACCGGGGCTCCCCACGGGGATATGCTGGGTCTGATTACTCCTTTCTCTAACAATTCCTGCAATTGCTTTGCTAGCTCTTTCATCTCAACAGGCGCCATTCTGTACGGGGCTTTGGATACTGGTTCTGTTCCAGGTGCTAAGTCGATTGCAAATTCAATTTCTCTATCTGGAGGAAGTCCTGGTAACTCGTCGGGAAATACGTCTAGAAATTCATTCACTACTGGGATATCTTCAAGTTTTGCTGGCTCCTGACTTTTGTCAATCACGTATGCTACGAAATGCTCGCATCCTTGCCGTAGTAACTTCTTGGCTTGAATCATCGTTAAGAACTTCTTTACTTGTTTCTGACCTTTGAACGTTACTATTCTTTCGTCTGGCATTTTCACCATTACTTTCTTATTTCGACAATCTATCTGAGCATCATGCTTAGATAACCAATCCATCCCTAATATCACATCAAATTCTCCTAACTTAAATGGTATCAAATCTACACAAAACTTACTACCAAAAATCTCAACCTCACAATTCTCACAAACTTGATTCAAAGCTACACGTTCTTGATTTGCTAACTCCACAGTCATTATTTCATTTAAGCACTCAACTGGACAATTTAATTTACTAACAAAATCTTGTGAAATAAACGATCGAGTTGCTCCCGAGTCTATTAACACTTTGGCACATAAAGAATTCACATTAAGCGTACCTGCCACGACATCCGTATCCTGGATAGCATCCTTCACTGACATGTCGAAAACTCTAGCCCTTGGAGTCTCATTTACTACTGGGGTAGATCCCATAATTCTCAATGCATTACTAACTGGGGCTGGTGTATTGCAATCCCTGGCCATATGTCCTGGCTTCCCACATTTAAAGCATGTAAATCCAATGACTAGAACTTTCACTGCTGGATTCCGGATAGGTTGATCTTTATTTGCTGGCTCTCTTGCTGGCTGATTTCGGCACTCCCTCGAGTAGTGCCCTTTCTGGTTGCATTTAAAACATACCACATTCAACTTGTTACAAACTCCTCCATGCTTTTTTCCACATACTTGACAATCTGGAAAAGTTAATCTCAACTGATTCGGCAGATTCACATTAGCTAGACGATTGCCCTGGCCTCCGTCTCTTGCATTTTGTCTCCTGAAATTAAAATTTCTCCCTGGATGAAACTTGCCCTTCTTAAAATTTGAAAACTTCCCTGTTTGTGACTGACCCTCACTTCCCTCAACTTTCCTTTTCTTGCTTTCCTTATCTTTCTGGAACATCTCACTTTCTATCTCTGCGATCATAGCTTTCTGTACAACCCCGGCGTAGGTATCCAATTCAAAAATATCTACCTTCCCCCTGATCCATGGCTTCAAGCCTTGCTGGAATCTCTTAGCTTTTTTTCTATCAGTATCAACATACGACGGCACATACCTTGACAATTCCTCAAACTTCCCCTCATAATCTGTTACCGACATATTCCCTTGCTTTAACTCTAAAAACTTCAGCTCCATTTGATCCTGAACAAACTGAGGAAAATACTTTTCTAAAAACAATTCCTTGAACCTTTCCCAACTAATAACATCTGTGCCTTCCAATGTCTTCACCATTTCCCACCAATAGGTGGCCTCATTCTTCAGATAGTAACTTGCAAACTCAACCTTCTGTTCCTCTTTCACTTTCACTAGGGCAAATGCCTTTTCTATTTCCTTTAACCAAACATTTGCTTCAATTGGCTCTAAGGAACCCTTGAATTCTGGTGGGTTTATTGCCTGAAAAGTTTTGAAAGTTACCTGGGGATTGGTCTGTCTCTGCTGTTGTTGTGCCAGGTGAACTGTTTGTTGGGCCAAGATTTGAAGAATCTGGGCTATTGCTGGGTCCATGGGTCCTGGGTTCACATTCTGGTTTATATCATTTTGATTGTTATTGTTGTTGTTGTTGGTTTCTTCATTCTGGGTGTTGGTGCGGGTATTTCTTTTGGGAGGCATTTTTCGTAAAGAATCAATCAATTTATTTAGCTTTTGAATCAAATATTTGCATAAAAGAAAAGTTTTGTAAAACAGGAATATCTCTTTTTGAAAACAGTTGTAACTAAGTAAATTGCATGCTTCTTTACAGAATATAAACAGTTATGGAAAACAGGGCACATGGTATCACAGGGTATAACTGGTGCAATAAAATAAATGACAGTGCTGGAAAGGAAAAAGGTACTGATATATATAGATCAAAAGTTTTAGGGTAGTACAAGCGTAAAGACGCTTCGAAAGTAAAAGCAAAAAGGGTACAACAACCTACTCACTAGTCAGCATCGCTAGTCTATAAATACAACTCAAAAGTCTTCTGATACATACTACACACTATTGTACATACTATATAACCATACAACACTACTCAGTATCTCCATCTCTGAATCTCTGGCTCATGGCAAATCTGGACCTCCTATCTCCTCAAGCTCCTCCAGAACCCACTTAGCCCACTCTATTAGGAAATCAGGGGTGATGTCCTTATGTGTAGCCTCAGCAATCCTCACAGCAGCTGCTCTACGAAATGCCTGGAGCCTCTCCCTAAGTCGCCTCTCACCACTCCCCATCTCTCTGGTACGCATGATATGCAATAACTCCTGGATCTGACCCTGTAGGAATCGCTGCTCCATAAGGCAAGCCTCAAACTGATGATATGGGACAGGATAAGAAGAGAACTGGAAAGGTACTCCTGTGACTGAATGACTAGTAAAGCCTGAATCAGCAGGTGGGGGTCCTCTGACAGGTGGCCTCATGCCTGGAGGTGGAATAGCTACCGAAACACTCAACCTCTCAACGTTCTATCATCCTATGCCTTACTTCTAATCCCAACCTTCTACCCATTCCCGTTAACCTAGGCTTGTGTCAGTGACTTATAACCTGTAGCTCTGATACCAAACCTGTGGCGCCCTCCAAACCCGGGTCAGAAGTTTGGGGTCCACACACACACCTTAATTATAACCTGCTTATAACAATAATAAAGATAATAATAATATATGCACTGACCCTACTTACCAACCACCACGGACCGTAACAGGTTAAAGTATGTACACAAGCCAAACACACTAATATATTACAAACCGTTCAAATCCCAACTATTTTAAATTCAAACTGAGTATTAAACATTATTACAAACTTTTACAAACTTAAGTTATTCCAAAAGAAGCCTACTAGCTCAGCTTTCTCAACCTGAACCCCTAGCTCTCGCGCTGGACTAGGGATCCTCTTTACCAACTGGTTCCTTTTTAACTGGAAAGAATATAAACAACATCGCACGAATGAGCTAACCAGCTCAGTAAGTCACAATGACAAAACTGAGAATAATGATCATCAGGTGAATATGTTTATGATATCAAGTGAACAATGGATTATGATTTAGAATTGGATATTATACTTTTAATTTAAAAACCAAGGTTAGGCTGCTGATCAGTCACGCACTAACCCCGAGCAAGGCATACAACATTGCTCTAACTACTGGATCCAAGGCACACATTGGCCTAACTTGACCATTATATGGTCTGACCACGAATCTGGTCCACAATTTTAAAAAAAAAACAATCCAATTCTAGCATAATAACAGAATATGCAATAATAAACAATAACCGAAATAATTAACAACAATAAATGTTTAACAATGAAAGGGTTTCAATCCTTGTAAGGATCAACAAGGTACTTTCAAAGCTTGAATGCTGGGTAATGAAAGAATTGGATAAGAAAGGAAACAACATTTCAGGGTTTCAAGTATTTGGTCTTTCAAAGCATAAGATATCATGGATTGAGTATATAATAATTCAGTTCAGTGTCTGGTATTTAGTTTGTATGTATTTGTGGAGTAGTATCGTAGATTTGTGGTTCGTGTTTGGGTATACAATAATCAATGGCTTAGAAAGAATATGGTTCATAGCTCAAGAACAATAACTGAAATCAGGATTTAGGTTTCCGTGCTTCAAAGCACTTGCAATGTCAACAAGACTATCAAGAATTACAATATCTCGAGAAAGTTCAGAACACTTGCCTGATATTAGCTTACTATCCTGCACTTGCTTTCAATCACAATCGTCTTACTCCTCAACTACCTGTTTCCCTTTCCTACGCCTTGCCTCTTCTGCTCACATATCATAAGCATCTATCAATCATCAACTCACAGGATTCTATTCAACACATACTTCTATCTACCCTTCGTTTTACCCAAATCCGATTAACGGATTGAAATCTATGCAATAACCAAGTAAACACCGAATATATAGACCGATAGTCAAACAACAGGTCACGTATAACACATAATACATCACGTAATCAATGACATATCATCTATAAAGAAGTCTCGGGTCATAATATGTTTTCGGGTATTTAAAATGATTTTTAAAACATTTTTCAGAATTAAAACGGGTCGTTGGATCAATTTCGGGTTAATAAACAGGGTTCGGTTGGCCCATTCTGGCTCCGAAATAATTTTAGAATAATTATCGAGCCTTGGAAATAATTTAGAATAATATTTTAAAGCTCGAAACTATTTTTCAGAATTTTTAAATCATTTTTAAATAATTAAATCTAATTAAATAACTAATTAAAATCAATTAATAATTAATTAAATCAATTTATCAATTAATTTTCGAATTAATTGACCAATTAATCAATTATAAATTAACTGAAATTAATTAACTAATTAATTCAGATTTATTTGTGAATTAAAAATAATTTTCGGAATTAAAATAATAATTTTCAGAAATTAAAAATGAATTTTTATAATAAAAATAAATAGGAAATATGATTTTTAAATATTTTATAAACAAGAATCCTATTTTTGAAAACTTTGCAAACTACAGGGACTAAACTTCACCATCTTCAAAAATACAGGGACTAAACTGCAATTTTGCAGTTTCAGTCGCCGGAAAATCGGGGGTGGCCGGAGAAGACGATCCCGGCGTCCTCACCCCACCAACACCTCCAGATCAACACTACACAACACCAGGAACTTGTTCATGCATTCAAAACATTCTAATCATCCATGTTCTGGCCGGAAATTGGCCAAGAACATCGCCGGTTTCCGGCGAACATCGCAAATCTTTAAAACACAACTCCCTTCGATTCAAGCATCCTCTGTTAACGAGCTATATATCAATCGATTGCAAATTTTATAAGGAACACAACCCACTATAAATCAACAGCTAATAACCCCTGAATCAAAAACCCCCAAATTTCAATTGAAAACATTCATACGGGTTATAAACCCTAATTTTGAAATTCGAGAATTAAACCCACTTTTGAGCATGTTATTGAACTCCAAATCAGACGTATGACATATGAAAATCATCAGGAAAACAAGCTCTACAACATGCAATCATCAAATCATACAAACAATCATCCGAACAAAAATTCATATTTTTAATAAAATAAATTCAAAAATAAATAATTTTTTAGAAAAATACCCTTGATTTCTGCAGTGAAACAAAGCTCAGAATCTGATAGAACACCTCAAATCCTTCGTTTTGGTTACTCAAGCTTTAAAAACAGAGATCGGTAACGCCTTCGTTTTGCTATTTGATTCTTAGAACAGTTTATGTAATTAGGGTTTTTCTCTGAAAATTATATAATTAACTATCTGCAAATGATTTTGATACGAAATAAAATACGGTAAAAGGCTATTTATAATTACGGAAAATTTGTATCCCGTTGGATCATTCCGGATAAAAACAGTACGTTTATCTGTAAAAACTGATCCAAACGGTATTGGTTTTTGGGATAATTATCCAAATTAGTACAATTTGTACTGTGGTCTTGGTCTCAGCGCCTGGTTACACGTATTACGAAGTGATAATTGGGATAGTTTAATAAAAATCTCCCGTTTATCGAAAATACGGGTTTTATTGATTTATTGAAACGAATATTGTATCAATAATGTTGCGCCGGGACCCGCGCAGGACAAACCGTAAGCCGGATCGAAAAAGTCGGAACATGAAAAATGCTCGGAATATTACAATTAGGTTAGGAAGGAGTTCTCGGTAGAGTTTCGGGTTCCAAAAACGTAACAACGGTTGACGTCGGTTGGTTCCCGTTTTTATAAAATAGATTTTAATTACCCGGAAAAAGATTTTAAAAATTTCATATGATTCTTATAAATCCATAAATCAACATAAAAATAATTAGGAAGATATGACAATTATCTATATTTTATTTTGGACATATAAAAATTAAAATACTCAATTAATATTATTTTTGAATATTCAAGTACAGATAACACTTAACAATTAACTCACAGAATAGATACTGGGCACACATAATAATATCAAAAATAATTACACGATATATCCCGGATATTACACATGTGATGAATGGTACTTTGGAACTGCATTTTGTTTCAAGTGAAAAATAGCTTGCAAATATATTTACCAAGCCACTAGATGAATCCACCTTCTCAAGGTTGGTAAGTGAATTAGGCTAAATTTTTCTTGAATCATTTCAGATATTTTGCAAGTTGTTATGTAGCCAGAAATATAATTGATTTTTCTTTTTTGGATGAAATTTTGGCTAAGTCAAAATTTACATCCCGACGGATGATCATTATCCATCGAGTTTGATCATCCGTCGGAATACAATTTGTCAATAAAATCAATTATTTTTCTGGAATATTTTATAACTCGACGGATAACTGATTTATCCTCATCCGTCGAATTGTCTCAATCCTAGCCGTTAATTCCCTGAACATTATCCATCGAGTATACTTACAACTTGTAAGCATGACACGACCGATAAATGATGGAATTTTTACAGTTTATTTATTTTTAAACGGCTATTTTAAGCAATTTTTATTGGCTACTTTATTTTACTTTATTATTTTTGACAGTTATTTTCTGAGATAGTATTAAAGCAAATTCGCTTTTATTCACTTCTTTTATCATTCTCAAGATTCAATTGCTCTAATTTCTTTCTTCTCAAAAGCAAACTCTCTCTCTGCAAATTCCAAATCTCTAACAATGGCACATGTAGTGAAAATCATGTCTCAAACCGGTTATATCTATGAGAAAAACAACTTCTCAGCTTTGGTGAACAAAGAGATTCAACAGTCTGGTGACTATCACAAAATGATGGATTTTGTGAGGAACTGCAAACTCAACTATGCCATGTTGGAATCACCCACTATTTACTGTGAGGTTGTTGAGGAGATATGGACAACTGCAGTGTACAACTTGACAGACAAGACCATCACATTCACTCTGAAAGGTAAGCAGTTTTGCATAAATAGTGATATTGTTAAAGCATGCTTCAAGAATCCTGATAATACTGTAACTGCTCCACACACAAACACTGACATTGTTAATATGCTTAATTCCATGGGCTATGCACTCACTACTTCTAAATTAAGTGAATTTAGGAGGTCGGGTCTTAGGAAAAAATGGAGTTACCTGTGTGATGTAGTAACTAAGGTATTTTCTGGTAAAATTAGTAACTTTGACTCTATAAACATTTCTATGCTTAACATGCTTTACATGCTAGTTACTGATAAGTACTTTAATTTCAGTGATTTGGTTTAGTTTGAGTTAGGCTTTAAGTTAGAAGAGATCAATAAGAGAGGTAAAAGTGTCTATTATGCTAGATTCTTTATGATGCTTGCTAACCATCTTACTGAAGATATTGTGATTGAGAACCCAACCAACAAGTTAAATTGTTGGGTTCAAGAAAGAAGGATCATTGCAGATTTAAACAGAGCAAACCATCACAAGGAGGTTCCCTTATACTACTTTTCAGTGATGGAGGGACCTCAGGTAAGTGAGGTAATCTCTTCTGTCTCCACTCTTCCAACCTCACAAATTTCTTTGCTTTCTAGTGTAGCTATGGAAACTGTGTTAATGACCCAACAGTTGCCTACCCAAGCTACCAAACCAACAAAAGTTCCTAAATCCAAAGCTAAGAAAGCCCCCTCTGATTTCTTTCAAAAGAAATCAGTTGTAAAATCCACTAAACCTAAAGAGGGGAGTGTGAAGGAGGGCAAGAAAGGTGAGGGACAGGGTGATTACTGGTTTCATCCTCCCAAAAGGATGTTACCATTGAAATAAACTCCCAACCAGGAGCACAGGCCAAGAAGGGTAGGAACATTAGCTCACCACAAACTTATGCCAGAAAGAAATGATCAAAAACCCTTGGGGATGCACAGGGCTCACACACTGTGCAAACTGGTGCAAAAGACCCAGTCACTGCACCTTCTCAAAGTCAGGTTGATGTGGCTCTAATAAATGTGGAGTCACAGCCAAAATCTCTCATAATTGAAGCACCTGATACACCAAATTTTCCCACACACTCATTGGATGTTGACATGATAAACATATCACTTCCAAATTCTCCATCTTTAACTCTCTTGGAGAAGCCAAAAATCCATGTAAGTGAGCATCATCTTCTAGATGATTTGTTGGCTCACTTTCCATTTCTTTCTGAGACTGTTGAGACATATGTGCCAAAATATTCATCAATCTGCACAGAGTCTACAATAGTCTCCACTCCAAACTCAATTATTACTTCTATCCCGATGGATATTTATCATCCGTCGAGTAGTGATTGTATCCCGATGGATAAGCTTAATAGCAGTCATCCGTCGGATAGTCAAACTGCTAACCTGATGGATATTCCTCATCCATCAGGTGTCTATGCACAGCTTCAAATTTTGTCAATTCTTACAAGTGCAGAGTACTTAGTAGTAGTGCAATCACTCTTAGGACTGAGGGAAGGGAGTGATTTGAGTGAGAGTTTGGGTTGCTCCTAAGGAAAAAAGGAGAGGAAAAGAGTGATCTAATGCAGTCCATTTCTTCAGGACTGGCAAAAGTAAGTGAGAGAAGTCCCACCTTAGATTGTGAAGGTGAGGGTGTGAGGGTGGGAAGCCAAGGTGAGACCTTGATGCAAGAAAAGAGATATAATGAGAGAAATACAGGTACGGGAGAAATAAGGGTGGATGTCTTTGCAAGTGAGTTAATGAATGTCCCGGATGCAGACAGGGAGGGACTATCTCAGCAAAGTCAAGCTGTTATAGATTCTACCTCCTTGGACGCTGAGACATTTACTCACCTTGTTCCAGCATATCAACTTCTAGCTGGACAGGGCAATGACAATGCAGAAAGAATGCTAAACTTGGTGCACACCACACAGTTTATGCAAAGAGCAAAGGATGCAATCACAGCTCTGCCCTCTACAACTGGTGATATTGACTATGAGACAGGTGGTTCAAAAGATTTCTTTGGTGGTGAGGATGAAGAAAGTGAAGAAAAGCCATTGAACATAGGGGGATAAGTAGGCCCTAGTTCCAGATCAGGCATGCCATCATGGGCCTTCTCTAAGAAATGTGATGAACATTATTTCAAGACCACACTCATTCAACTTATCAGTCAAACACAGTCTGCTCTTCAATCATCCAAAAATGCTAGCACCAAGAAGCTTCTACAAGCACATCTTGTTTTTCTTCAACTATAACAAATCCAAGGCTTCCAACACAATCAGGATATCACTTCTATTCAAATAGAGTTCACTCAAGTGAAGAAGGATATAGCTGATAGAATAGATGCAAAACTTCCAGAAGCTAAAATGCTTGATATCAAAAGATAATTAAGGAAGAATACTGATCTTGCCACCAAAGTGGATTCCTTGGAGAAAAGAATGACAACAATGGAAGCCTCTCTAACAGCTATACATCTACATCAGGCACAACAAATATACTTGCTTCAAAGGCTAGTGGCAGCACAAATCCCTTCTTCTACTCAACTTGTGAATAACAAAAAGGGGGAGAAAGAAACATCTTCTACGGGGGAATAAGCAAGCTCAATTGTCTTATTCAGTCAAGGGGAATCAAGAAGTGAGGGGGAGCAAAAAGTGCTAAACATACAAGTCAGCAAAGTGATTGTGCCAATAGTTGCTTTCACAAAGCCCCCAGTGTTGGATAGCATTGATCTAATCCAAAGAGCAGCTGAAAAGCTTGAGTTGACAAGAAAGTAAAGCCTGTATCTCTCAAATCCAAAGCTCTAACCAAATCCCAACCCACGGTCAACAAAAGAGATCTCATGTATATTTGTGATATCAAGGAATTTTCAAACTTGAATCTCTACTTGGATGAATTGGAAGAAGTAAGAGGAATTGATGCTTACAGATATCTTCCTGAAAGACTGGTATTTAGATACAAGGGAGGGAAAGAGATGGCATGGCCTCTGATAAGTGGCATTTTATACCACTTAGAATGTCTTATAATAGCCTGAATTGGTGTCTTGAAATCAAGTATTTTGTGTATTTAATGCGTTTTTCTAGTGTTTGTGCATTTCAGGGTATTAATTACATTTCAAAAGAGATTTCATCAATAATAAGCCTTGGCATGTGTTTAGCATTGTAAGTGGGAAGATAGGAGCAGATTACAGCGAAGAAAAGGGAGAAAAACAGTACAGATTCCAGAAGGGGTCTGAGCGCCCACTCAGCTCTGCTGAGCGACCGCTCAGGAAGCTGAGCGCCCGCTTAGGAATGCTGAGCGGCCGCGCAGGGACGGAAAATCGGATTAATTATTTTAGACTCCTGATTCTGTTTAACTTCCAACTTCTAAGTTAGCTGGGTTTTATGGGACTCCTATATAAGTATATTTCAGAGACGTTTCACAAAGGTTGGATCGTAGTATTAATCGAAGATCAAGGAGATAAGGAAGAAGACCGTTTTAGCATACCGCAATGAAGAGGAAGCATTTATTCTTGTGATTCTTTATTTTGTTGTAACGTTGGATGCTAGTTTTCTTTACTTTGAACATATTTACTCTTGTGACGTACTATGGTTTAATATAAGTAGTTTTAGTTATTATTCTCGTGTGTTATTATCATGTTTTCATATGAACCCATGATGATGATGAGTGCTATCATGGGCTAATCATGATCATGGGGTCGTAACAGATTTACTATGGAATTCTTTAGTTAGTTTTTTAATACCTTAGTGTGTGATGATTGTATGATATCTAGTATTGGTTGTGCGTATTCGTCTTATGTGCGTTGCGAACATATAAGATAGGGTGTTAATCTCTTGTGAAGCGATGGTGGATCTTGAGATTTAGAACTTGCCATGCTAGCATAGGTTCATGTAAGAGTATGCATGATTAGTGGGTAACTCTAACCGTTTTATTCGCCCTGTGTAATCAAAAGGAATAACTTGTGCTTAAATCGTTATGTTGTCAATTTCTGTAGACATATAGGGACTCAACATAATTGATGCCTATTCAACTTCTATCTTAGTTGTGGATGCTTGGTAGAATGGTATTAGTACAATGAAAGTTGGCTTTTATCAGTTTTATGTTATTCGATTAATATCATCATTGTTGCATGTTAAGGGTAATAACAATAGCTATTGAAGGAAGTAGTAATGAAGTTGTGATCTCATGAGTGTTTTAATATTATTAATTCAAGTGTTAATTAAGTGTTTAATTCTCGTAGTTAATTGTAGTTAATTTTTAGTTAATCAAATCTAAGTGTTATTTTCTTAACATTGAGAAGTAATCATACACTGGTGAGTGAGTTTAATTGAACACAATTAGTCTGAGTCTCTGTGGGAACGAACTAGAAAGTATTCTATATTACTTGCGAATGCGTATACTTGCGTGTGTTATTAGCTCGTGTTTTCACCCTAACAAGTTTTATGCGCCGCTGCCGGGGACTCGACGCATTTGTTTAGTTTATGTACTTACCATCATTGGTCATTAGGACTCAGTGATTAAGACGTGTTACTTATTGTTTCCGATTGTGTTTCAGGTACTTTAGCGAGCGTTTATGCAAACTCGTTCTCGTACTCGCAAGAGGACTTTAGATACGGCTGAGGAGACAGACGAAGTTCTTGATATTCCGGAGAAGATAGATTTTGAAGATTCGGATTCAGGAAGTGAGCAGAAAGAGCCATTAATCATGGGTGATCGTATTGTTCCGGCAGATCCAGCTCTTATGGACTTTTCTCGGCCCAAAATTGATGACATTCAGTCTAGCATCATGCACCCGGCTATTGAGGCCAATAACTTTGAAATCAAGCCGGGCACTATTCAGATGGTGCAGAATTCGGTTTCTTTCGGAGGTGCTGCGACTGAAGACCCCAACATGCACATAAGGAATTTTGTCGAGATCTGCAGTACTTTCAAATATAATGGTGTGACTGATGAGGCTATCAAGCTGAGGCTTTTCCCATTCTCTGTGAGGGATAAAGCTAAGGACTGGTTATATTCTGAACCAGTTGGGTCTATCACTACTTGGCAAGATCTTGCGCAAAAGTTTCTGGTTAAGTTTTATCCAATGGCGAAGACTGCGGCTATGAGGAGTGCTCTTACTCAGTTTGCGCAGCAACCTACAGAATCTATGTGCGAAGCTTGGGAGCACTGCAAGGAGATGTTGAGAAAGTGTCCACATCATGGAATGCCTGATTGGATGGTGATCACTGGTTTCTATAATGGTTTGGGGGCCCAATCTCGGCCCATGCTCGATGCAGCAGCTGGAGGTGCCTTGTGGGCCAAAAGCTATACTGAGGCTTATAATCTTATTGAGAATATGGCTACAAATGAGCATCAAAACCCAACTCAAAGGATGATGCCTGGGAAGGTAGCAGGTATTCTGGAAGTCAATTATGAAGGTCGATTCTCTAGCCACGTATGGGGTCAATCGGATAGCTATGGTCTGTGAGCTTTGTGCAGGTTCTCATGCTACGAATCAGTGTTCTCTTGTTAACAAATCTGTTCAGTATGTGAACAATTATCAGCGACAGCAGCAGCCTGTGCCAGCTACTTATCATCCTAACAACAGAAATCATCCGAATTTTAGCTGGAGTAATAATCAGAATGCTATTCAGCAACCATATCAGCAAGGCGTAAGTAAATAGTTCAATCCACCTAGATTCCAGCAACCACAACATTATGCTCAAAGGCAATCATATCCTCAACAAGGAGGTGCAGCTCCACCCTCTAGTGCTGATTTTGAGGAACTTAAGCTGTTGTGCAAAAGTCAGGCGGTTTCTATCAAGACCTTGGAAAATCAAATCGGTCAAATTGCCAATGCAGTGCTCAATCATCAACCTGGCACACTTCCCAGTGATACAGAAGTGCCAGGCAAGAAGGAAGCTAAAGAGCAAGTCAAGGCTATTACCTTAAGGTCTGGAAAAGTTGTTGATGCTGAAAAAGCAAAAGAAGGAGAAGCTGAAGTTGGTGATGAAGAAGCTAAGCAAAAGGAGAAAGCGGCGGAACCAAGGAAGACTACTGTTGAACACACTCTTCCTGAGGGTAATACAGGGGAGAAACAACTCTATTCTCCACTACCTTTCCCTAAGAGATTGCAACAACAAAAGCTGGATAAGCAGTTCGGTAAGTTTCTGGACGTGTTCAAGAAACTTCACATCAATATACCTTTCGCTGAGGCTCTGGAGCAAATGCCTAGTTATGCAAAATTTATGAAGAGTATTCTTTCAAGGAAGGTGAAACTGGATGACCTTGAGACCGTTGCTCTAACGGAAGAATAAAGTGTTGTGCTGTAACAAAAGTTACTTCCAAAGCTTAAAGATCCAGGTAGCTTCACCATTCCTTGCACCATTGGCAAGTTGTCTTTTGACAATTGCCTTTGTGATTTGGGAACAAGCATCAATCTGATGCCGTTGTCAATCTTCAAAAAGTTAAATTTGCCTGATCCAAGCCCACCTACATGTCTCTACAATTGGCTGATCGTTCTATTACTTACCCACGAGGCATTGTGGAAGATGTGCTAGTAAAGGTGGATAAGCTCTTCTTTCCTGCAGACTTCGTTATTCTGGATTTCGAGGAAGATAAGAAGATTCCCATAATTTTGGGGAGACCTTTCTTGGCTACAGGCCGTACCTTGATTGATGTGCAGAAAGGTGAACTTACTATGAGGGTGCAGGATCAGGATGTGACATTCAATGTATTCAAGGAAATAAAATTCCCTACAGAAGATGAGGAGTGCTTAAAAGTGGATTTGATTGATTATGCGGTTAAGTCAGAACTAGATCATATGCTAATGTCTGATGCATTAGAGAAGGCTTTAGTGGGAGATTTTGACAGTGATGATGAGGATGGCAATGAGCAACTACAATATCTAAATGCTTCTCCCTGGAGGCGAAAGCTACACATGCCATTTGAATCTCTTGGTACTTCTGACCTCAAAAATGCTGAAGGAAAGCTCAAACCATCTATTGAGGAAGCACCTACCTTGGAGCTTAAACCATTGCCTGAACACTTGAGGTATGTTTTTTTAGGTGATGCATCTACTTTACCTGTTATTATTGCATCTGACCTTTCAGATAGTGAGGAGGACAAGCTCTTAAGGATCTTGAGAGAGTTCAAATCGGCTATCGGATGGACTATAGCAGACATCAAAGGGATCAGCCCTTCATACTGCATGCATAAGATTCTGCTAGAAGAGGGTAGTAAGCCGACTGTTGAGCAACAGCGCAGACTTAATCCTATTATGAAAAAAGTGGTGAAGAAAGAAATTCTGAAGTGGCTGGATGCAGGAATCAATTATCCTATTTCTGACAATTCTTGGGTGAGCCCCGTGCAATGTGTACCTAAGAAAGAAGGTATCACTATGGTAGAAAATGAGAAGAACGAGCTCATCCCCACTCGAACAGTCACAGGATGGAGGGTATGCATGGATTACAGAAATTTGAACAAGGCCACGAGGAAGGATCACTTCCATCTTCCGTTTATTGATCAGATGCTTGACAGGTTGGACGGTCATGAGTATTATTATCTTCTGGATGGCTATTCCGGGTATAATCAGATTTGTATTGCACCAGAGGATCAAGAAAAGACTACCTTCACTTGTCCATTTGGCACGTTTGCTTTTCGCAGAGTTTCGTTTGGGTTATGTGGCGCACCGACCACTTTTCAGAGATGTATGATGGCTATATTCTCTGACATGATTGGAAATAATGTCGAGGTGTTCATGGACGACTTCTCCGTCTTTAGACATTCGTACGATGAATGTTTGAATAATCTTTGTGCAGTACTCAAAAGGTGTGTGGAAACTAATTTGGTGCTCAATTGGGAAAAATGTCATTTTATGGTGCGTGAAAGCATTATTCTTGGGCATAAGGTCTCTAGCAAGGGTCTTGAGATCGACAAAGCCAAGGTGGAAGTCATTGAAAATCTTCCACCACCTATTTCTGTGAAAAGAATTCATAGTTTTCTTGGTCATGCGGGTTTTTATCGGTGTTTCATCAAGGAATTTTCGAAGATATCTAAGCCGTTGTGCAACTTGCTTGAGAAGGATGTGCCTTTTAAATTTGATGAAGAATTCTTGACGGCATTCGAGACTCTCAAGAAGAGTTTAATAACTGCACAAGTTATTACAGCACCGGATGAGACAGAGCCTTTTGAGATGATGTGTGATGCAAGTGATTATGCAGTGGGCGCAGTTCTTAGGAAGCGCAAGAATAATCTCTTTCATGTGGTCTACTATGCTAGCAAGACCTTAAATGGGGCCCAAATGAACTACACCACTACTGAGAAGGAGCTCTTGGCTATAGTCTTTGGTTTCGAAAAATTTCGATCTTATTTGCTTGGGACAAAGGTGACAGTGTTCACTAATCATGCGGTCATTCGCTATTTGGTTTCCAAGAAGGATTCGAAGTCGAGACTCATTCGTCGGGTGCTCTTGCTACATGAATTTGAGTTAGAGATCAAGGATCGAAAAGGTACTGAGAATCAAGTAGCTGACCATCTCTCTAGATTGGAGAATCTCGAGTCTACTTCACATGATAACACATTGATCAACGAATCTTTTCCGGATGAGCAGTTGTTCGCAGTTCAGGAGGAAGAGCCATGGTTCACTGATATTGTGAATTATCTTTTCAGCAATATAATGCCTCCTAATTTGACCACAGCTCAAAAGAAGAAGTTTATGCATGAGGTGAAGTGGTATATGTGGGATGAACCGTATTTGTCTAGACAGGGAGCTGACCAGATCATCAGGAGATGTATCCCATTCTATGAGACGGGGGGATATTACGAGACTGCCACTCCACAGTTTATGGTGGACACTATGGTGGTGAGAAGACGGCAGCTCGTATTTTGTAAACAGGTTTTTTCTGGCCTACTTTATTTAAGGATGCTCATCAGTTCGTTTTAAGGTGTGATCGTTGCCAAAGAGTGGGAAATCTTATGAGAAAGGATGAGATGTCGTTAAATGTGATGCTTGAAGTCGAGGTCTTTGATGTTTGGGGAATCGATTTCATGGGGCCTTTTGTCTCGTCCTGCAATAATCTGTACATCATGCTGGCAGTTGATTATATCTTAAAATGGGTAGAAGTCAAACCTCTACCGACGAATGATGCAAAGGCAGTGTTGAATTTTCTTCATAAGCAGATTTTCACAAGGTTTGGAACGCCACGAGTAATCATAAGTGATGAAGGGTCGCATTTCTGCAACCGTAAGTTTACTTCTATAATGCAGCGCTACAATGTGAATCAACATGTTGCTACTGCCTATCATCCGCAAACAAATGGTCAAGCGAAAGTGTCTAACAGAGAAATCAAGCGTATTTTAGAGAAGGTTGTTTGTCCGTCAAGGAAGGATTGGTCTTTAAAGCTCGATGAAGCTGTTTGGGCTTATAGAACAGTATATAAGACTCCACTTGGGATGTCCCCGTTTCAACTTGTATATGGTAAGGGATGTCATTTACCTACGGAGCTTGAGCATAAGGCCTATTGGGTGTTAAAGAAGTTGAACCAGGATCTAGATGCAGCTGGAAAGAAGCGAATGCTTCAGCTTAATGAACTTGATGAATTTCGACTCTAAGCGTACGAGAACAACAAAATGTACAAAGAAAAAGTGAAAAGGTGGCACGACAGGAAGCTACATCCTAAGTTATTTGTGTCGGGATAGCAAGTTCTTTTATTCAACTCTCATCTCCGAATTTTTCCTGGGAAGTTGAAGTCAAGGTGGTCTGGACCTTTTATCGTCAAAACTATGTTTCCACATGGAGCGGTGGAGATTTTTGAGAATGATCCGGACCAAGCATTCAAGGTTAATGGTCAGCGTTTGAAGCACTACTATGGGGACACGGCAAACCGGGAAGTGGTTAGTGCCATTTTATTGTCAACTTGAGTAAGGTAGGCTACGTCAAGCTAATGATGAAAAAGAAGCGCTTCTTGGGAGGCAATCCATGATTTGTTATTACAGGAACCCTTAGAAGTTAGTAACCTATCCAAAACCACAAAAAATTCAAAAAAACAGGGCAAGGAAAAAAAAATTCCAGAAGACCCCTGAGCGCCCGCTCAGCTTTGCTGAGCGACTGCTCAGGGGCCGACTGGGAGAAATTTTTTTAAGTCCAATAAAAATCCAAAAAAAATTGAAAAATAAAAAAACCAAATACAGCCCATTACCCACGACCTATTTCCCCATTATCCCATATTTTTAACCCTCAAACCCACTCCTAATCAAATTTTACCCTAATCCCTACCCTATATATACATACACCTATTCCATATACTCCCCATATACTTTCAAACCTTAAACTCTCTCCCAAACCCAAAAACAAAAATCTTAAACACTTTTACTCAGTTTCGATGGCACCCAAGAGATCCAGGACTATCGATAGCAGCAGCACTTTCCCTACTATTGATTCTTCGAGGGGTATTGCTGCGAGGCCTCGTTTGAATGATAGGGCTGCTGAGGAGGAGTATACTAGGCTTCTGGGTAAGCCGATTTTGAAGGAGAGGGGGTTCTTACCATCGGGGAGGGATGGTGAGTTGTTGCATATGATTGTTAAGAAGGGTTGGATTACTTTTGTGAGTCTCCTGAAGCAGTTCCGATGAGCGTGGTTCGCGAGTTCTATGTGAACGCGAAGGCTGAGAATAATGGGTATTCTGTGGTCCGGGGGATGACGGTGGATTATCACCCTGCGGCGATTCGCCGTGTGATTGGGCAGTGACAGAGGAAGCCCGCGGAGGAGAATTGGAACGAGAAGACTGCTGAGGATTTTGACTTGGACTTGATTTGTGTTATTCTATGTAGGTCGGGCACAGTTTGGACTTTCAAGACTGGGACTAACGAGTATCGCCATTTTTTGGCGATTGCGATGAACAAGTATGCCCGTGCATGGAATGCTTTTATTTGCGCTAATATTCTGCCTACTTCCCATGCACATGAGGTCACAGTTCAGAGAGCACAGTTGTTATGGGGAATTTTGAATAAGGAGTACTATGTGGACCTTGGTGAGTTCATCTACCAAGGAATTCTGAAGTTTTTGAGGGGAGCTAAGCACATGAACATCCCTTATGCATCTACGGTTACAAAGCTTTACCGAGCAGTGGAGTTCAGTGGCCGTCTCATGAGCAGTTGCAGTTACCGGCCACTCCTATTGACTCCGGGACTCTGCATGCGATGCAGAAGTGGACCGGTGGTGAGCCCGATGAGCATGGGCTGGGTTATCGTCTTCCAGGAGGGCGTCCAGCACGAGGTGCTACCATGGCGAGGCCAAGGCGAGATGAGGCTGGTTCTTCTAGAGCTCAGGAGGGTGTTGGGATGGCTGATGCCCAGTATAGGAGGCTATCTAGGAGGATGGATGCTATGTATGAGACACAGAGCAGGTTTGCTCAGGAGCTCACCCTTGCACTTGGGACTGCTTTTCGAGGCCTTGGAGCTGACATCCAGTGGCCAGTTTTTGGTGAGGACTCTGCATATCCGCCTCCTGATACACCACCCTCTGAGGGTGATGATGATGATGATTTCTCCGAGTAGGTATACCCTGTGTTCCTTTCTACTACCTTCACTGGGGACAGTGAAGATTTTAAGTTTGGGGGTGGTAGTTAAGGAATATTTTGTGTGTGTGTCATATAGTTGCATATTCATGATAGTTTAGTTCATATAATTGCATTTTTTTTTGCCATATAGTTTTTTTTATTTATAGCTTTATTTATCATGTCATGTAGCTCATGCATATATCATGATCCCTTTTGCGCTGATTTACCAATTAATTTATGATGTTGATGCGAGTGTAGTGATAGCATTAGAGTGATGTTGAGTTGTGTAGGTTGATATGCATGCTAGAAACACTTGTAATTTCACTAAGTCTAAGAGAATGCTTAAGGACTAGATTGTTGTTATCGTTTGATGGTTTCCGAGGTTAATCTATTGATTATGCTTAGAATTTTATAATAGGTTCTTAGTGATAAAAGGCATGAAAAGAAAATATGGAGTGAAAAATGAAATTCATTGCTAATTGTGGCTAGGCGTCAAATGGCTAGTAGTCGGCTCGTATTTTTATGCGAGTAGTCTAGGGTTGAGCAAGATGGAGCGAAACACACTTGCTCAGAAATAGAAAAAAAAAGAAAAGAAAAAGACAAAAAAGAAAAGAAAAAAAAGAAAAGAAAAAAAAAGAGAGTTAATGCATAATTGATCACGAGTGGGCTCTTTGGTGTTCGAGTCATTAAGTTCTTAGGGGACTTTGTGCCTAGTGACCTAAGACTTTTATAGTCTGGGATCCGCTAACCTAACGCTCGCTACATGTATGCCATTGTATAAGTCTTTTGTGGACCTCACTCATTGCACGGTCAAATAAGCATTTGTTGTTATAAATAAAAAGCATGATTCCGTAATAAGCTCCAGAATCTTGAAGTGTTATAAGTCACTTTGTGCCTAGAATTTTTATTCTTCGTATAATCATGCGATTTCCTTGAGGATAGTTGAGTTATGATAATTGATCTAGTTTTGAAGCATATCTGTTAAGCATCTGCATACACCACGTTTCTGGCTGTATGTTAGTTTGCATGATTTGACTGATCTTTAATCGCCCAATTGCATTTGTTGAGATGTCATAAGTTGGTTGGTTTGGTCGTAGTAAGGGGGATCACTGCATTTCATATGGAGTGCATTCATGCATATTTTTGTTTTGTTTTTGAGTTTGTGACGCTTGAGGACAAGCATCGATTTAAGTTTGGGGGTGTGATAAGTGGCATTTTATACCACTTAGAACGTCTTATAATAGCTTGAATTGGTATCTTGAAATCAAGTATTTTGTGTATTTGATGCGTTTTTCTAGTGTTTGTGCATTTCAGGGTATTAATTACATTTCAGAAGAGATTTCATCAATAATAAGCCTTGGCATGTGTTTAGCATTGTAAGTGGGAAGATAGGAGCAGATTGCAGCGAAGAAACGGGAGAAAAACAGTACAGATTCCAGAAGGGGTCTGAGCGCCCGCTCAGGAATGCTGAGCGGCCGCGCAGGGACGGAAAATCAGATTAATTATTTTAGACTCCTGATTCTGTTTAACTTCCAACTTCTGAGTTAGTTGGGTTTTATGGGACTCCTATATAAGTAGATTTCAGAGACGTTTCACAAAGGTTGGATCATATTATTAATCGAAGATCAAGGAGATAAGGAAGAAGACCGTTTTAGCACACCGCAACGAAGAGGAAGCATTTTTTCTTGTGATTCTTTATTTCGTTGTAACGTTGGATGCTAGTTTTCTTTACTTTGAACCTATTTACTCTTGTGACGTACTCTGGTTTAATATAAGTAGTTTTAGTTATTATTCTCGTGTGTTATTATCATGTTTTCATATGAACCCATGATGACGATGAGTGCTATCATGGGCTAATCGTGATCATGGGGTCGTAACGGATTTACTATGGAATTCTTTAGTTAGTTGTTTAATACCTTAGTGTGTGATGATTGTATGATATCTAGTATTGGTTGTGCGTATTCGTCTTATGTGCGTTGCGAACATATAAGATAGGGTGTTAATCTCTTGTGAAGCGACGGTGGATCTTGAGATTTAGAACTTGCCATGCTAGCATAGGTTCATGTAAGAGTATGCATGATTAGTGGGTAACTCTAACCGTTTTATTCGCCCTGTGTAATCAAAAGGAATAACTTGTGCTTAAATCGTTATGTTGTGAATTTCTGTAGACATATAGGGACTCAACATAATTGATGCATATTCAACTTCTATCTTAATTGTGGATGTTTGGTAGAATGGTATTAGTACAATGAAAGTTGGCTTTTATCAGTTTTGTGTTATTCGATTAATATCATCACTGTTGCATGCTAAGGGTAATAACAATAGCTATTGAAGGAAGTAGTAATGAAGTTGTGATCTCATGAGTGTTTTAATATTGTTAATTCAAGTGTTAATTAAGTGTTTAATTCTCATAGTTAATTTTAGTTAATATTTAGTTAATCAAATCTAAGTGTTATTGTCTTAACATTGAGAAGTAATCATACACTAGTGAGTGAGTTTAATTGAACATAAGTAGTATGAGTCTCTGTGGGAATGAACTAGAAAGTATTCTATATTACTTGCGAACGCGTATACTTGCGTGTGTTATTAGTGCGTGTTTTCGCCCTAACAGCCTCTTCACAGGATTCTCCAAGAAAGCCAATCTGTTCTGATTAAAGTCTACTCATCCTTCAAAAAGAACTTTGGATACAATGTGACTGCAAGAAGAATAGTTCTAAAGAGGATTGAGGAACTAAGGAGTATTGGAGCTAAAGATGCACTTCCAAAAACTCTATCTATTCCCTTTAAAGGAAAAAGAGTGCATCTAAGGCCCTATTGGCTGATGGAATTCATGGATGATAAAGGTGTTAGAAGATTCTTTAGATTGGAGGACCAATTGAGTATCTCTAGCAATGAGGCTCTTTTGGAAATGCAGGAAATGCTAAATCTCTCTGAAGCTGGTGAACTTGAATTCCACAAACAACTTCAGAATCAAATTGAAGAAAACAACAGAAGGCCTGGGAAGAAATCCAGACAATCAAGGAAATAGATCTATCTGCTCAGACTAGAGGAGCATCTTGATAACAATTGTGATAGGGAATAAATAAATCCAGATTACGTAATTAATATTGCATTAATTACACATGATTTGGGCTACGAGGCCCAATAAGAAGATGTATGACATTCAGACCAAAAAGGTTAACACATTTGTAATATCCCATATTTTCAAATATTATTATTATAATTATTTGGAATTATTTATGTGATTTTATGTGAATTTTGGTGAATTATCTGATAATTGGAATTGATGTTTGGGTGTTTATATGTGATATTATTTGAATATTTGAATTTTTATATGTTCAGAATAAAATATAGATAATTGTGATATTTTTCTGGTAATTTTTGGACTGTTATATGATTTTATATTGATTTATGAATTATTAATTATTTTTTGAGTAATTACCAAAATTATTTTATAAAGCCGGGAATCATTCAACTTCAACCGTTTTTGCGTTTTTACAACCCGAAACTCTTCCGAAAACTCCTTCCTAACCTAATTTGGTAATTCCGGACATTTTCCGTGTTTTGACTTTTTCAATCCGGATTACGGTTTGACCCGTGCGCGGCCCAGCGCAAGATTTTCGATACGATAGTTATTTCGGTAATCAATAAAACCCGTATTTTCGAGAGACGGGATATTTTTATATTATTCTCGTATATAATGTTTTATAAAAAGCTCGGTTTTGATAATTATCCAATTTTGGTATTGAATCGGATCGTTATTGCAGTTACTTAGCGGCTAAGCAACTAATTTAATGATCCAAAACGATCCAAAACGATCCAAAACGATCCAGAACGATCCAATATTCCATAAATATAAATAGCCTATTTCTTATTTCGTTTATTCCGTTTATTCATTTGCAACCAGTTAAAACACCGTAAATACAGAGAAAAACCCGAGAAATCGATACGTACCCGAGAATCAAACACACGAACGAAGGCGTTATCGAACTCCGATTCGGGCGTGCAGCATATCAAAACGAAGCTCTCAAAATCTTCTTTCTGAATCAATCATCAGTTTTTGTCCAGAAATCATGGTAATTTTCTTATTTATTTATTTATATTCGAATTATTTAATAATTAAATTATGAAAATTTGTTCTTGAGGTTGTTGATATGATTTGATGATTCCATGTTGTAGAGCATGTTTTTCTGGTCAATTTGGTATATTATACTTCCAAAATAGAGTTCAATATCATGTAGTAATTAAGGTTTGATTTTCTGAAAATTACTTGAATATGTGTTCTTGGTGTTCTTGAAGAGTTCTGAAAATCAAAGTCAATTTTGAAGGTGTTATTGAACACCAAATCACAAGTATTTGTAACCGTTGTGAAGTCTTGATCTGTTCTACCTATTTCAACTATCAAATCGTTTAAACGACTGGTAAATTTCAAATTCGTATTTTAGGGTTCTAGACCCGAATTGGGTTCTTGATTTTCAGGAGTTTTTGGTTGTTTTTGATGTTAGGATTAGCTTTAACATGTTATTTAGAGTCGATTCATACCATTTTTGTGTTCGTTCTATTGCCGAAGGGCTATAGTCGAGTTTTTGGTTTTGTTAGTTTGTATTTTTCAATATTTTGGTTTATATGTTAATTGGTTGTTGATTGTGATGATATAATTAGATTGTACGTGTTTCTAGCATCGTTTTGATATATAGTACGTCGATTATGGTTGAGAAACGAAGCAAATCGATTTTTGGCCGGAAAATTTGTTGTTCTTGATGGTTTTGATCGATTTTTATGTGGGTTTGATTGTTTGATGTTGTAGTTGCTTCCATTCAATTTCTGGAATGATTTTTGTCGAGTTTGGTGTGAAAAACAGAAGTTTTCGTGATGTTTTGGTGTGATTTGGGGGTTCGCTGGAGGTGTTGAAGCTCGCCGGATTCCGGAAAATTCCGGCGAGTTCTTCAAGCTTCCCGACTGTGTTCTTGTGCTTTGTTGCTGTTTGATCCATCAAAGAAGATGACCCCCTTTCCAAAACATGTTTCTGGGAAATATTTTCAGAAAATAATTCAAAATTCATTTGAAATTCCAAAAATTGTTTTTAAATTCAAAAATTAATTTAGTTAATTATTTTAAATAGTTAAATGAATTATTTTAATTCCAAAATTTATTTTCTTTTATTATTTTCAAAAAAATTCAAATTTGATTTAATTATTTATAATTTATTTTATTTAATTATTTATGAATTTGATTGATTGATTAATTCATTTAATCAATTAATTTTATTTATAAATGGTTAAATAAAATATAATTATTTATAATTAAGCCAAATAATTCCTAAAAATTATTTTGGGCTTTTAAAAATATCTATAGAGTATTAAATATTCAATTAATACTATTATTAATTGAATTATTCGTATTTTATTCGTAGAAAATCAACCGTTTGTCCGTTTAATACGAAACGAACGCCTCCAGACTCAGAAAAATATTCCGCTTTCAATAAAAATACTTTCGAGACCAAAATCCTTTTTGTTTTGAAAGGTCGCTCATTTTATAAATCGATTCTGAGTCGCGTAGTGACTGAAAATCATATTTTGATCCGATTTCAGTTTTAAACATATCGAGTTGACCCTTCTGATGAACCGAGTCTTATGTGATATGAATTATGTGATATATGAGTTATGTGCTTATGTGCTATGTGAATTACGTGTATATGTGGGTCATAAGTCTTGTTTTTGACTGTTTTTCTTGTGTGTGGGCTATCGTATGGGTAGACGATAGGCTTTTGACGCGTAGTTCGTCGAGTGGTTATCGATTAGACAATTAAAGTTCTATATTTTAATTATAGATGCGGATCATTCGAGTTGATCAAGACAAGATGTTGGATAAAGAATGAGATGGAATGGTATTGGGTAGCTGACTTCTAGTAATCGCAGGAGCAGCATATCAGTAAAGTGTTGGAAGGGAAGACGATGATGTTTTGAGACAGAATATCAGAATTGATGCGTTATTGCGAGTGTGCTAACTGCTAAAAACCTAAAGGCAAGTACCCCTGACATCACTTATTGTTCAAGTGATATTTATTTAAAATCTTATCATGCAAGTATTGCTTTTCCTATTTTCAGTTCAAGATAGATAAATGTTTTACATATCGCTGAATTAAATAATTCTGTTTGTGCAAATGCTCATCTGCTATTCTATATTAAGAATAGGCAAGTATTTTTACTTATCCAATTATCGGATTTATAAATGTTTTGGATTTTGAGAAAAGTTATTTGGTTGCGAATATTCCTACCTAAGAATTGGAGGAATAAAATTATTTCGGGTGTCGAATATTATGACCCCTTTTTCAATAAAATGTTTTAATATTGGATGGTTACTGATTGCGTAAGAGGCCGAGGCACCGGTCCAGCGTGAGCTATTATACAGAAGTGTAATACGGAAGTGTAATATCTTACAAGGCTTGTTATGCCTTTTCTGGCGCCCTATAGGTACCGTATGGTTGCGGGATACGGGTAGTACCTATATTTACGGTATGGCTGCGGGATACCGGTGTTCTTTCGTGACTGATCATCAGGAACAGCATAGTGCATAATTGGTTCCAATCTAAATAGATATCTAAAATTCTTTATTGTTTTGATAATCATAGCATAAATGATTTATCAACTGATTCTGTTTTGGATTAAAAGTACTAATTTCATTTTGGATTAAAAGTGAATTGTGGCTTTGATTCAGATCTGATTTTGTGGATACTTAGGTTGTTGTTAAATATCAAAGGTAGTATTAGTATAGATGATTGATGTTGACTTCAGTATGGGATGTTGTGAGCATCAAAGTTCGTAGTAATATCTAATTTGATATGACAGCAAAATAAGTATTAATTTGAAGAGTTCGGTTTGAGTAAAGTTTACGATTCAATCCATAATCATTGTTTCATGTTAGAATTGTTTACGATATTTCCGTAAACACTGTTTTACGAGTTTTATTCTCGTCAAGATTCAAAGTAGTGCTGAAGCATTTCGCTTGAAAATATCAAAAAGAGTTTTATGATTCAGCAATTATGATTTCTAAATGTTCTGCACTGATGCAGATGTCGGTTTTATATCAAACGACCCTATATTTACTATAATAATCTTGCTGAGCATTTCTTCCGCTCATACTTGCCTATTTTTAAATTTAACCTCCAGTGAGGATTAGCTTGCGCTGTTTAGCTGCATAATTTGAGGAAGCAAAGAAGAAGCTCTTGGAAGGTGGTTGATCCAGGGTTTGCGGGCTAGTGTAAGTTTTATTGTGTTATATTATATTATATTATATTATAGTTTTGTATTTTATTTGGGCCTAGTATACTTCATTTCGAAGTTATACTAGTGAGTTTAGTTTTGAGTTGGAATTTATTGAAAAGAGTTTTAAAAGAAAGTGAAAAATTTATTTATGGAATTTGGAATTCTTGTTTCTAGAACTGTAACCTTAAAAGATCTTGGATTAGTTTGGGGTCATTTATGCTAAATATCTTCCGCTGGCATTTGTTTATTGATTAAACAGGTTGATTTAGATTGAGGTTTCATAGTGACGACCAAATCCCTTGACCCCGGATTTGGGGGCGTTACAGGTTGGTATCAGAGCTGAGGTTATAGTAAACTAGAAACGAGAGTGTGTAGGAGTGTGTATAGCTATGTGAGGGCGTTTGAGCTCATATCGAGTTCCTGTTGGACTATTGGATATAGTACCAACGAGTAAGTTAAGATAGGCGCATTCGTTTGAGATGATTGTGCTGAGCTGGATGGAACTCCGGGAAGTTGCAAATTTCTATTGTGGAATCTTCCGAGACTACGATTCGACGACGATGGAGATTATCGATATCCTTAGAATATGAAGAAGTGTCGAGAATCGGATGACGAGTCAACAGAAAAATTAAAATAGAAGATAAGTATTAAGACCTTGGCAATACCTTCTCTTTCTATAACTTCTTTTGGCATCTCTCAAAAGAGGTATCTGTTAGAGGATATATTCCCAAACACTCTTTTAATCATTTTGTTCCAGAACCTTGTTTTCTGGATTTCATTTTTCTCCAGAAATATCAACTTTGAAATCTTTTCAGTTTATTCATTTAATTTTTTATTCCTTTGATATCCTTTTATTCTGACTGAGATGAACAACCCTATCTATAGGGGACACAAGGTATACCTGTCTGTGTGATAGGAGTTGGATGGGACGCCATCACTTGTGTGTGTTGTGAATACATGAAGGTTAACAACCTTTAGTAGTGTCTTAATTTGGGCACGCAATACCAAGTTCGTTTGATCATATTGATCTCTCAGTTATTCTTTTATTTCAACAATACTTTTTCTCAAATTCAGATTTTGGTTCCATTATGGTATCAAATTCTTTTCTTTTTGAAATTCTATGATTTTATCATCCCAAATATTCGAAGGCATGCTAATCAAGTTAAGTTGAGTATTCTGGTCAAGTCAAAGTAAGGCGATGTGATGGAATTACGAAGGACGACAGTGGACTGCAATGCGATTAGAATATCAGTGGCATATAGCGAAGTCAATCTGTTCTTTTATTTCTCTCTTTATCTCTCTTTCCTTTCTTCTCTCTATCTTTCTCTCTATTCTTCTTTCTCGCGATCAATAAAAGTGATTCTATTGAGGAATTGGTCAAAGGGTGTGAATGGAACAAGGTGCACGGTGAAGCTCCTGTAAAAGTTTTATTATACAAGGAATACAAGATTTGTTTGAGATTATGGAAAATTGAGGTTATTTGGAAATGGAAAGTTGGCTAGAAGATCCCTTAGTGCTTTCTTCTGCTGATTCCGAGGACGGAATCCTTATAAGGGGGGTAGATTGTAATATCCCATATTTTCAAATATTATTATTATAATTATTTGGAATTATTTATGTGATTTTATGTGAATTTTGGTGAATTATCTGATAATTAGAATTGATGTTTGGGTGTTTATATGTGATATTATTTGAATATTTGAATTTTTATATGTTCAGAATAAAATATAGATAATTGTGATATTTTTCTGGTAATTTTTGGACTGTTATATGATTTTATATTGATTTATGAATTATTAATTATTTTCTGAGTAATTACCAAAATTATTTTATAAAGCCGGGAATCATTCAACTTCAACCGTTTTTGCGTTTTTACAACCCGAAACTCTTCCGAAAACTCCTTCCTAACCTAATCTGGTAATTCCGGACATTTTCCGTGTTTTGACTTTTTCAATCCGGATTATGGTTTGACCCGTGCGCGACCCGGCGCAAGATTTTCGATACGATAGTTATTTCGGTAATCAATAAAACCCGTATTTTCGAGAGACGGGATATTTTTATATTATTCTCGTATATAATGTTTTATAAAAAGCTCGGTTTTGATAATTATCCAATTTTGGTATTGAATCGGATCGTTATTGCAGTTACTTAGCGGCTAAGCAACTAATTTAATGATCCAAAACGATCCAAAACGATCCAGAACGATCCAATATTCCATAAATATAAATAGCCTATTTCTTATTTCGTTTATTCCGTTTATTCATTTGCAACCAGTTAAAACACCGTAAATACAGAGAAAAACCCGAGAAACCGATACGTACCCGAGAATCAAACACACGAACGAAGGCGTTATCGAACTCCGATTCGGGCGTGCAGCATATCAAAACGAAGCTCTCGAAATCTTCTTTCTGAATCAATCATCAGTTTTTGTCCAGAAATCATGGTAATTTTCTTATTTATTTATTTATATTCGAATTATTTAATAATTAAATTATGAAAATTTGTTCTTGAGGTTGTTAATATGATTTGATGATTCCATGTTGTAGAGCATGTTTTTCTGGTCAATTTGGTATATTATACTTCCAAAATAGAGTTCAATATCATGTAGTAATTAAGGTTTGATTTTCTGAAAATTACTTGAATATGTGTTCTTGGTGTTCTTGAAGAGTTCTGAAAATCAAAGTCAATTTTAAAGGTGTTATTGAACACCAAATCACAAGTATTTGTAACCGTTGTGAAGCCCTTGATCTGTTCTACCTATTTCAACTATCAAATCGTTTAAACGACTGGTAAATTTCAAATTCGTATTTTAGGGTTCTAGACCCGAATTGGGTTCTTGATTTTCAGGAGTTTTTGGTTGTTTTTGATGTTAGGATTAGCTTTAACATGTTATTTAGAGTCGATTCATACCATTTTTGTGTTCGTTCTATTGTCGGAGGGCTATAGTCGAGTTTTTGGTTTTGTTAGTTTGTATTTTTCAATATTTTGGTTTATACGTTAATTGGTTGTTGATTGTGATGATATAATTAGATTGTACGTGTTTCTAGCATCGTTTTGATATATAGTACGTCGATTATGGTTGAGAAACGAAGCAAATCGATTTTTGGCCGGAAAATTTGTTGTTCTTGATGGTTTTGATCGATTTTTATGTGGGTTTGATTGTTTGATGTTGTAGTTGCTTCCATTCAATTTCTGGAATGATTTTTGTCGAGTTTGGTGTGAAAAACAGAAGTTTTCGTGATGTTTTGGTGTGATTTGGGGGTTCGCCGGAGGTGTTGAAGCTCGCCGGATTCCGGAAAATTCCGGCGAGTTCTTCAAGCTTCCCGACTGTGTTCTTGTGCTTTGTTGCTGTTTGATCCATCAAAGAAGATGACCCCCTTTCCAAAACATGTTTCTGGGAATTATTTTCAGAAAATAATTCAAAATTCATTTGAAATTCCAAAAATTGTTTTTAAATTCAAAAATTAATTTAGTTAATTATTTTAAATAGTTAACTGAATTATTTTAATTCCAAAAATTATTTTCTTTTATTATTTTCAAAAAAATTCAAATTTGATTTAATTATTTATAATTTATTTTAGTTAATTATTTATGAATTTGATTGATTGATTAATTCATTTAATCAATTAATTTTATTTATAAATGGTTAAATAAAATATAATTATTTATAATTAAGCCAAATAATTCCTAAAAATTATTTTGGGCTTTTAAAAATATCTATAGAGTATTAAATATTCAATTAATACTATTATTAATTGAATTATTCGTATTTTATTCGTAGAAAATCAACCGTTCATCCGTTTAATACGAAATGAACGCCTCCAGACTCAGAAAAATATTCCGCTTTCAATAAAAATACTTTCGAGACCAAAATCCTTTTTGTTTTGAAAGGTCGCTTGTTTTATAAATCGATTCTGAGTCGCGTAGTGACTGAAAATCATATTTTGATCCGATTTCAGTTTTAAACATATCGAGTCGACCCTTCTGATGAACCGAGTCTTATGTGATATGAATTATCTGATATATGAGTTATGTGTGTTATTCCTAGAGGACTAACAATGAGATTTACAGAAGGGGGGTTGAATGTAAATCTCAAAACTTTTTCAGGTTTTGAGAAGTTTATTAAAGCAGTGTGTTCTAGATGAACAAGTGTATGAATTGCTTTGAGCTAATGCAGACAGATATATATTCAAACACAAAATGTAAAGAACACAACAAACTTTAAAAACTTTTCTGGTGGATTTGTTGTTCCACCAGAGATGGTATATTAGAAAATCTGTGTTCAACAATGTTGATCACAGCTGCATCCTAGTACAAACTAGATGAATTTTCTCTCAAGATATTTCTTAACAGCTCTGGAAAATCTCTCACTAATTACTAGCTTCTTCTTGGTTTATATATTACCAAGTGTACAAGTGAAAAACAATATAAAATTACAATAGTAAAATAAGTTCTTCACTTGCTTCTTTTCCTGTTCACTCCAGTACTTTGTTGACTATTGCATCTTTGTACTAAAGAAGAACGGCTGCTTTTTCTGTTGATCCTGAAATTCGGCTGCCACATCTCAGTTTTCTCTGTCAACCCATGTGCCTCTGTCTGTAGGTACAACTACCACTTATCAACGGCTAATTAGCAGAACATCCGTTGAAGCTTTCATCCGTTAATGACTTCATCCGTTGAAGGATGTTATCCGTTGAAGCTTTCATCCGTTGATGCATTTATCCGTTGATGCTCTCATCCGTTGAAGGATGTTATCCGTTGAAGCTTTAGAGACATCCGTTGAAGCTTAGCTTCTCATCCGTTAAAGGTCTTTAAGTCATCCGTTGATACCGCTTCATTTATACAAAATTACAAGGCATGAAATATTTACAATTGGCCTTCCTATCTGCATATCATCTAGTAGTCAACATGACTTATAGTTTCTCTCAACTTCTAAGAATTACATTTTAAATACAGAGACTGAAATATGCTACAATACTAGACTTATTTCTAAGTAAAGCTACACCATCAACGGATAGCCAAAGTGGTCTTATCCGTTGAGGCTACTGACACTAAATTTCTACTTAAGTATTTTGTTAAACATATCATCAAACTAATGCACATATATTCCTAACAATCTCCCCCTATTTATGTCTATAAGAATTGTAGGCATAAATTCAGGGTTAACTTGATGATAACAAAACACTTAACAAATATTTGAATTGAAACTAAGTAGAAATATAAAAGTGCTGCAAAAGTGTATGTACTAGGAGGTAATTGAAGATTTACAGTATTTCCAAGGGTGCTCCTCTAGCCTGAGCAAATCATTATTTTCTTCTTTGTTCCCTGGTTTTCTTTCCTAGCCCTTTGTCATTTTCCTCAAATTGGAGTTGGAGTTGTCTGAAGAATTCAGCTTCATCTTCATCACTGATATCCAACTTAGATTGCATTTCTTTGAGAGTTTCATTGCTGGCAATCTTGAGTTGGTCTTCAAGTCTGAAAAATCTTCTGACTCCTTTGTCATCTCTAAATTCCATCAACCAATGAGGTGATTTGTGAATTTTAGTTCCCCTTTCTTGTATGAGTAAGGTTCTGGGCAAAGCATTTGGTTCCCTCCAAGTCTTCCTTATGTTGGCAATCTTGTTGAGAATTTCAGTCTTGGCTGTTCTGGTAAAGCCAGAATCCTTTTTGATGGCTGAAAAGACTCTGATCAAGGTAGAGTAGCCTTCATTTAGAATCCTGTAGAGAGGCCATGTTCTTTCCCCAGCTCCCTTATATCTGAAAACCAATCTCTCTGGTAGCTGTCTGTAGGCAGCTATTCCCCTTACTTCCTCCAGCTCATCCAGATAGAGATTAATGTCTGAAGCTTCTTTTATGTCACAGATGTGAACATAATCATCTTTAGAAATGGGTGGCTTAGGGTTAGGTTTTTGTTTTTGAGTGAATTTCTTAGAGGTTAGGGGAGGTGTAGATTTAGATTTTCTTTTCTGTTTCTTTGGTAGTGGTAGAGTGGTTAAAAAGGTAGGCAATGTGATGTTGTCCCAATCAATAGGTTCCTCTTTTGGAATGATTGGTTCACCATGGATATTTATAGAGGGATCAGCAACAAAAGGTTTAGGTATGGAAGGTAGTGGTTTAGATATAGATTTGGTATCTTCAGGGTTATCTTCACTCCTTCTGTGTGCCTTGGCCTTTCTTCTGTTTCCCTTCTGCCATTCCTCTCTTTCTTCCATATTTTCACCAAATATGCTCCCAAGAACCTCATCTAAGTTAGCAATCTTTTCTTCACCCCTGACTTCAATTCCTTTCATTTCTTCAACTTGGCTTGACTTTAGCTGTTTTTCAAGCTTTGCTTGTGCTCTTTTGTCAGCCTTGAGTTTTACAGCTTCTTTCTTCAACCTTCTGGTTTCTTCCCTTTTGGCCTTTAGAAATTTGGGATGTCCTTGCATCACACAGATACTCTTTCCCTCTCTATAGATAAAGGCCATGTCCATTCTCTCACCCTTGTCCTTGGTCTCCTTCTTCTTTATGATGCTTGCACTTAGAACTTTGTCTCCATCAGGTTTTGGAAGAGGAAAGTCTACTTCCTGCATCTGAGCAAAGTCTAGGGGATTCTTTGTGGAGTCCATACTGGATCTAGTGTTGGGCTTTAGAACCATAGGTTTTAAATTCTTGAAAGAAGTCTCTCCAACCTTATTTCTCCCTACTGGCTTGAGCTCCATGTTGATTGGTTCAATCTTTGTGCTAAATTTCACAGATGTTGATTTATTTTGTGTAGAACCAAACACCAATTGCAACCTTTCATCAATTCTCCTCCATTGTTCTTTCATTTGTATTTCAGCTGCTGCTAGCTGAATCAAATCAATTCCATCAGGTTTTCCCTTGATTTGAATGATTGGAGAGGTAGTGATGGTAGGAACTAGCACTTTAGATATCTGAATCTTTGTAGAGGGCTCTCCTTCCCCTTCCCTTTTATTCTCCCCCTTTTTGTTATCATCAAGGAGAGGGGTCAAGCCTTGTGCTTTTGCCAGCTGCATTAGGAGATTGGTTTGAGATTGTTGGTTGAGAAGAAGGGTGGCCACAGAATCTTCAATTCCTTGAACTCTGTCTTCCAACTTGGCCAGCCTTTGTTCAGTAACTGATTCCTTTTTCAATCTCGAAACCAAGTCCTGCAAAGTACCATAGGGCATGACTGAATCCAATTTTTCTGAAGTGAAGGATTTCAAGTCAGCAATATCTTTCCTGAGATCATCTAGACTCATATCTTGCTTTACTTTCTGCAACTTCATGAGATGCAGTGAGTCCAGGTGAGCTTGGAGGATAGCCTTGTTATTTGCATTTGAAGTGTTCTGAATGGCCTGTTGAATAGTGATGATTTGTTTGACCAAGTGGACATTGAATTCACCTGTTCTATGCTCCTTAGTCAAGGCCCATTCAGGTAGATTAGGAATGGAATTAGGGTCTTCATCTCCCCCTATGTTCATGCTTCCATCAGAAGAAATAGAGTCATCATCATCAGAATTTACTCCAAATTCCTCAGATGGCTCACCAGCTGTAGAAGGCATCCTGTTAATAGCAGCTTTATCCCTTTGAAGAGATTCTGTTGAGTGCACTAGATGTAGTGTCCTCTCTGCCTCCTCATTGCCCTGAGCAGCCAACAGTTGATAGGCTGTCACAGGATGAGTAAAAGTGTCAGCATCCAAGGAAATGTTATCAATTACAGCTTTGTAATGTTGCTGAAATTGTCTTTCCTTTTCAGCATCATCCACAATCATTGACTCATGAGCAATGGCTGGTTCCACCCTTGTATCAACTGTACCTGCTTTTCTCTCTTTTTCTCTATGTTCTTGCATCAGGGGCTCCCCCTGGCACACACATCTCACTCCCTCACCTTCACCTTCTAAGGTGGTACTCCACTCACTGACTTTTGCCATGCTGGAAGAAATAGCATGCATTTTTGTGCTCTCAATCTCTCCTTTTGCCTGGGAGCAACCCAGCCTCTCACTCAAATTTTCACTCCCTGCCCTCAATCCTAAAAGTGATTGCACAGTATTCATGTCTTCTACACTTGGAATCATTTCAGTTATTTGTGTAGAGACTATCAACGGATGTGGAATATCCGTTGAAGTTGAAACTGTTGTTATCAACGGATAACTGCTGTTAAGCTTATCCGTTGAAGAGCAACCACTTGTCAACGGATGAGTGATATCCGTTGAAGAAGGAAAAGAAGATGAAATTGAAAGTGATATAATTGTTGAATCTGTATAGATTGATTTGATATGTGTTGATACAGATCCTTCAATTATATCTGAAAGAATTTACGGGTGATCCAACAAATCATCTAAAAGATGATGATCACCTGTATTTGAGTGGGGCTCCTCCCTGAGTTGTAAAGAGGGAGAATCAGGAATTGATGGGAATAACATATCCACATCCAGAGATGGTGAAGAAGTATTTGGTGATTGATGTGTAGTTATTGTGAGAGAATGGGGCTGTGACTCCACATTTATTGGAGTCACATCAAACTGAGTTTGAGAAGGCACAGAGACAGATGGATGTATCTGTGCAGTGTGTGCACCCTGTGTAGAAGATTGGGTTCTAGCCTTCTTCCTTCTAATAAAAGCTTTTGTAGGTGAGTGTTTGGCTTTAGTGTCCCTCCCTCTTTTGTTCTGTGTTCCTGGTTGGGAACTCTTTTCAATAGTAACATCCTTTTGGGAGGATGCTACTAGGGATGTGCTAGAAACCTTTTCAACCACCACAGCTTTTTGAGAAACTGGGGCTTGGCTAGCTTGGGAAGCACTCAACTCTCCTTCCTTATCCTGGGGGTTTCTTTGATGTTCACCCCTCCCCTCACCACTCACACCCTGTTCACTTCCCTCAGGGTTAATGGTTGTTGTTACAACTGTTGTCTTTTGAGAAACAACAGAGGTGGTTTTCTTTGTCTTGGATTTTGAAAGTTTAGATTTGGTGACCTTGGTAGAAATCTGTTGGGGCATTGACACAGATTTCATGGCCACACTAGAAGATAAAGAAATAGAGGGGTTGGAAGAAGTAGGAGTTGTAGAAGCAATTACCTCACCTACCTGGGGTGCATTCATGATTGGTAAATATACCAATTGCACACTGCTGTTTAGATCCATTCTCTTCAAGTCTGCAAGAACTCTTTTCTCTTGTGCCCAGCACTTGAGTTTATTATTCTCATTGATTATGACTAAACCTTCAGCAACATGGTTAGCCAATAACATAAAGAATCTAGCATAATAGATGTTATTAGGTCTATTAGCTTTGTTACCTAATCTAGTACCTAATTCTAGCATCACATAGTTGCTAAAGTTAAAGTACCTATCAGAAACAAGCATATAGAACATATTAACAAGAGATGAAGTTATGGCATCAAAATTACTAATTTTCCCAGAGAAAACCTTTATGAAGGCATCCCCAAGAAAACTCCATTCTTTCCTAAGGCCTTTTCGTCTAATACCCCCTAAATTAGCAGAGTTAAGAGAGTAACCTATGGAATCTAACATGCTGGATACATCACTATCAGTGTGTGGTGTCATGGCATTGTTCTCAGGTAATTTAAAACATGCTTGTAAGTCATCACAGTTAATACAGTGATTTTTACCTTTGAGAGTGAAGGAGATAGTCATATCCATGGAGTTGAACTCAGCAGTTGTCCAAATCTCCTCAACTACTTCACAGAAAATCGTTGGGGCTTCCAGCATTGCATAGCTAAGTTTACAGTTTTTGATGAAGTCCATCATTTTGTGATAATCTGAGTGGGCTTCATTCTTTTCTACCAGAGCTATGAAATTGTTCTTCTCGTAGATGAACCCAGATTGAGACATAATCTTCACGACTGGTGCCATTGTTGTGAGTAGAAATTGCAGAGAATAACTTGAAGGTTTTGCAGAGAGAAAATGGTAAATGCTTGAAATTCTAAGAAAGCGTAAAGTAATAATGAACAATCAGAAGGGCTTATATGCTTTCAAAGAAAAAGAAATAAATAAAGGATTAATCAATAAGTAGGTGTTAGTGAATTTCAGCCGTTTAAGAATAAACTGTAAGTATTCTAATAACTACCTTTAAAACCAATACATACAGATGTATGTATGGTATCAACGGTTAAGAAAATAGAATCAACGGCTGTGAAACACCTCAAACGTCTGATGTGACATTTCAACGGATAATGTAAATTGTCATCCGTTGAAAGGTACTTCAGCTTTATCCGTTGACGGATAAAAGTTCCAGAGATATACTTGTCTTTCAACGGATAATGAATATCCGTTGATAGAGCAATTTTGACTTTCAACGGATAGGGAACATCCGTTGATGGAATAAACTTTGTTAAAAGTCAAATTTGTTCTAGCAACTAATATATTTCAGGCTTCTCATCAAATTGCAAAGAAGACATGAATTTTAAGAGTAATTAAGCATACCTAGCTCACTTACCAATCTTGTGAATGTTGATTCATCAAGTGGCTTGGTAAATATGTCAGCAATTTGTTGTTCACTTGGAACAAAATGTAGTTCCACTGTACCATTCATGACATGCTCCCTAATGAAGTGGTACTTGATATCAATGTGCTTGGTCCTTGAGTGCTGTACAGGATTCTCTGTTATGGCTATGGCACTTGTGTTGTCACAAAAGATAGGTATTCTATCAACATGAAGTCCATAATCAAGGAGTTGATTCCTCATCCATAACATTTGAGAACAGCAACTTCCAGCAGCAATGTATTCAGCCTCAGCTGTAGAAGTAGAGACTAAATTTTGCTTTTTGCTAAACCATGATACAAGCTTGTTTCCCAGGAATTGGCAGGAGCCTGTTGTACTTTTCCTGTCTATTTTGCAACCTGCATAGTCTGCATCTGAATAACCAATTAGATCAAAGCCAGATTCTCTAGGATACCAAATTCCTAAATTTGGTGTACCCTTGAGATATCTGAAAATTCTCTTGATAGCAATTAAGTGAGACTCCCTAGGATCAGCTTGAAATCTAGCACACAGACATGTAGCAAACATTATATCTGGTCTGCTAGCAGTTAAATATAAAAGTGAACCAACCATGCCTCTATAACTTGTAATTTCCACAGACCTTTCAGTCTTATTTAATTCAAGTTTGGTGGCAGTGGCCATGGGAGTTTTTGCAGATGAGCATTCCATTAAGTCAAACTTCTTTAAAAGATCATAAATATATTTAGTTTGACTAATGAAAATTCCATCACTAACTTGTTTAACTTGTAAACCAAGAAAATAGGTTAGTTCTCCCATTAGGCTCATTTCATATTTACTTTGCATTAGCTTAGCAAACTTTTTGCAAAGTTTATCATCTATAGAGCCAAATATTATGTCATCTACATAAATTTGAACAAGTATACTAGAGCCATTAACATCCCTAAAGAAGAGAGTTTTATCAACAGTACCTCTAGTGAAGTGATTCTCCAAAAGAAATTTTGATAAGGTTTCATACCAGGCTCTAGGTGCTTGCTTCAGTCCATAGAGTGCTTTCAACAGATAATACACATAGTCTGGAAAATTTGGATCTTCAAATCCTGGAGGTTGACTTACATAGACTTCTTCCTCTAATTTCCCATTTAGAAATGCACTCTTGACATCCATTTGATAGACTTTGAAATTGGCATGGGCTGCATGGGCTAGAAATATTCTGATGGCTTCAAGTCTTGCAACAGGAGCATATGTTTCATCAAAATCTATTCCCTCTTGCTGAGAATAGCCTTTAGCAACCAGTCTGGCTTTATTCTTTATGATAATGCCATTTTCATCCATCTTGTTTCTGAATACCCACTTTGTGTCAATAGGACTCTTGTTCTTTGGTTTGGGTACCAGCTTCCAAACTTGGTTTCTCTCAAATTGGTTTAGCTCTTCCTGCATAGCTAATATCCAATCTGGATCCAATAGAGCTTCTTCCACTTTCTTAGGTTCCTCCTGAGATAGAAAACTACTGTACAGACATTCATCTTGAGTAGCTCTTCTTGTTTGCACTTTAGATGATGCATCACCAATGATCAGTTCAAAGGGATGATTCTTGGTCCATTTCCTTTGTGGTGGAAGATGTGCTCTAGATGAGGTGGCCTCAGTATTGTCATGATGTGAGACAGAGTGTTGACTAGTTGAAACTCCCCCTGAGTTGTTGGTCCTTTGCAGGGAACTTGGAGTTCTATCAACTGATGATGTAAATCGATTATCTGTTGATGAACTATGATCAACGGATGCTTCATTTTGTACTTCAACGGATGGTGCACTATGTCTTTCAACGGATACTGCATTGCTTCTATCAATGGATGCAGTATTTTGTGCATTATCCAGGGGCATGTTTTGAATCCCTTTTGAAGTGTCATCTCCATCAGTCTCCTCTTCACTATCATCACAATATATCTCAATATTGTCAAATTTGAGTCTCTCATTATGTCTCTCATCTGTTAGTCCATCAATCTTTTTATCATCAAACACAACATGCACAGATTCCATAACAATGTTGGTTCTTAGATTGTAGACCCTATAAGATTTTCCAGCTGAATAACCAACAAATATTCCTTCATCAGCCTTTGCATCAAACTTCCCTTTATGGTCAGATTGATTCCTCAGTATAAAGCATTTACATCCAAAGACATGAAGAAAGTTTAGAGTTGGTTTTCTTCTCTTGAACAACTGATAGGGAGTCATGCCTTTAGCTTGATTGATCAAAGAAATATTCTGAGTGAAGCAGACACAATTAACAGCTTCAGCCCAGAAATATGTTGGTAACTTTGATTCTTCAAGCATTGTTCTGGCGGCTTCAATTAAAGATCTGTTCTTTCTTTCAACAACCCCATTTTGCTGAGGTGTTCTTGGAGCTGAGAACTCATGCATGATTCCATTTTCTTCACAGAACAGCCTTAATGTCAAATTCTTGAACTCAGTTCCATTGTCACTCCTGATATTTCTAACCTTCAAGTCAGGATGATTGTTGACTTGCCTGATGTGATTGATAATGATTTCACTTGCTTCATCCTTTGATCCAAGAAAACAGACCCATGAGAACTTAGAGAAATCATCTACAATCACTAAGCAATATCTTTTTCTTGCTATTGACAATACATTGACTGGTCCAAACAAATCCATATGTAGCAGCTGTAATGGTTCATCAATTGTTGTTTCAAGCTTCTTCTGAAATGATGCTTTCCTTTGTTTGCCTTTCTGACAAGCATCACACAGACCATCCCTTGAGAATTCAACAAGAGGAATTCCTCTTACTAAGTCCTTTTTGACTAGATCATTCATTGTTTTGAAATTCAAATGGGATAGCTTCTTGTGCCATAGCCAACTCTCAACTGAACTTGCTTTGCTGAAGAGACAAGTAATAGATTCTGCATCTGTAGAGTTGAAGTCAGCTAAGTACACATTTCCTTTTCTAACTCCAGTTAGAACCACTTTGTTGTCTTCCTTACTAGTGACAACACAGGCTTCAGAATTGAAGGAAACTGTATTCCCTCTATCACATAGTTGACTGATACTCAGTAAGTTGTGCTTGAGACCATAAACTAATGCAACTTCTTCAATGATGACATTCCTTGTTGAAATCAAGCCATATCCCATAGTAAACCCTTTGCTGTCATCTCCAAAGGTTATGCTGGGGCCAGCTCTCTCTTTAAACTCTGTGAGCAGGGAGAAATCTCCAGTCATGTGTCTTGAACAGCCACTGTCCAAGTACCATAGATTTCTTCTATTTTCCTGCACACCACAAAATCAATCAATTTGATTTTGGTACCCAAGTTTCCTTGGGTCCATTCTTGTTAGCCTTTCTCCTAGACTTCATTCCTCCTGCATCTTTAGACTTAGGTGAGTTTGAGTCAACCTTGGTCTTAGATGTGGTTGGTTGAGGTGTAGGGTTAGTCACAACATTATCCATCACATTTATAGAATTATTAGGCATGGATTGTGCATACATGTTATTCCACATTGGCATATTGTATGGCATTTGAGGCATACTGAATGCAGCAAGATAAGGATTGTTAAAATATGGCATGTTTGCAAAATGTGCATAAGGATTTTGTTGAGACATAACAGGCATAGCATGTAGAGGTGATACAGACATGTTAGGCATGGAAGAGGGTACAGTTATGGGAGATTTATTAATAGATTTACAGTTAGCAGATAGATGATTAACACTACTACAATGCACACAGCTTTTTCTAGGAGCATACTTGTCAGGTGTGTAATTGTTATGTTTGTTAACTCCTACCTTCTCATTTCTGTTGGATTTCCTTTTGGATTCCTTTTTATCCTCAACCATCTTGAGCCTATTGTTTAACTGTTCTAAGGTCATGTGCCCTACATTCACCTTTCTGACATCTTTGGATGTGCTTGCTCCTTCTTTGACAAAGTTCTTTGAAGTTGAACCAAACTTTTTGTTGAGTTTCTTTAGATTTTCTCTTTTAGAAACATCTGCCTGTTTTAATTGAGGAACCTTCAACGGATGTTCCTTTTCTTCCTTCAACGGATAACTTTCATCATCCGTTGATTCCACATCCGTTGACAGTCCATCAATTAATTCCAGTTTCTTTTTATTTTTATCCCAGGCAGTTTCACAGAATGATTCAATTCCTTGGACTTTGGCAATTTGAGCACTTACATCCCTAGATGTTTTCCAGGCTTTAATCACCTCTTGCTCTTTCTCTAATTGATTGGAAAGTATTTCTACTTTCTTAACAGATTCAGCTAGTTCATTTTCAACAGATATACAATGCAATTTGGTTTTCTCTAGGTCAATCAACTTATTTTCTAACACAGTATTTCTATTACTTAAAAACAGATTGTTCTCTTTGATCCTACTATTTTCTTTAGCAAGAGATTTAAGAGACACACGCAAATGATACAATTCAGTAGACATGTCATTGAAAGCATCATTGCACTCTTCTTTAGTAAGCTGTGTTAAATCAGTAGTGATTACCTGATTGCTTGATGAACTAACTTCGTTTTCTTCAGAATCAGCCATGAGAGCAAGGTTGACATAATCCACATCTTCATCCTCTTCATCTCCATCAGCTGCCCAGTCCTTTTCTTGAGTAATGAAAGCCCTTTCCTTCTGTTTGAGTAGATCAAAATATTTCTTTTTGTAATCTACTTGTTCAAATTTCTTCTTTTCAGAGGTTGGCTTTCTGCACTCACTTGCAAAGTGTCCACTTATACCACAGTTAAAACACTTGAACTTGGATTTGTCCACCATGTTCTTATAGGGTTTAGTGGCTCTAGTGTTTTTCCTGAACTTCATCTTTGCAAATCTCCTGGACAGAAATGCAAGATGCTCATCAATACCATCAGAGTCATCTTGACTGGAGTTGTCTTCATTTTCAGCAACTTGCTCTTTACCCTTGTCTGATTCTGGATTTCTTACACCATCTTTGGAGCTTGATGTAGATCTCACAGTTTCTTTTCTGCATTCTTTCTCATTTTCAGCTACCAATGCAACTGAACCTCCTTTCTTTCTCCCCCTCTCCAATACCTCATCCTGTTCCAACTCTAGTTCATAAGTCTTCAAGATTCCATATAATCTTTCAAGAGTAAAGTCCTTATAATCCTGAGAGTTTCTTAAGGAAACAGTCATGGGTTTCCATTCCTTTGGTAAGGATCTCAAAAATTTAAGATTTGAATCCTTCACCTGGTACACTCTACCATACAGCTTCAGTCCATTCAACAGCTTTTGGAATCTATTAAATGTGTCATTTAAAGATTCATTCTCTTCAAAATGAAAGTACTCATACTGTTGAATGAGAAGCTGCATTTTGTTCTCTTTTACTTGTTCTGTACCTTCACACAGCAACTGAACTGTGTCCCAAACCTCTTTGGCAGTTGAACAATTTATCACATTATCAAACATATCCTTGTCAAGACCATTAAACAAAATGTTCATAGCCTTCTTATCCTTGTGGACTTCTTCTGTGTCTTCCATTGTCCATTCTGCTCTAGGTTTTGGAATGGATTGACCAACAGCAATTGTGGCCGTAGCAACTGTGGCTACTTTGTGGGGAATGTGAGGACCATTCTCAATGCAGTTTACATAACCTTCATCTTGGGAGAGTAGATGAAGGTGCATTTTCACCTTCCAGTGGTGATAACTGTCTTTGTCAAGAACTGGGATCTTTACTCCAATATCCTTCTTACTCATCTTTGTTAGATTCCAAGATCTTTAAACTCTTTGTGTGTCAAGAGCTTGCTCTGATACCAATTGTTATTCCTAGAGGACTAACAATGAGATTTACAGAAGGGGGGTTGAATGTAAATCTCAAAACTTTTTCAGGTTTTGAGAAGTTTATTAAAGTAGTGTGTTCTAGATGAACAAGTGTATGAATTGCTTTGAGCTAATGCAGACAGATATATATTCAAACACAAAATGTAAAGAACACAACAAACTTTAAAAACTTTTCTGGTGGATTTGTTGTTCCACCAGAGATGGTATATTAGAAAATCTGTGTTCAACAATGTTGATCACAGCTGCATCCTAGTACAAACTAGATGAATTTTCTCTCAAGATATTTCTTAACAGCTCTGGAAAATCTCTCACTAATTACTAGCTTCTTCTTGGTTTATATATTACCAAGTGTACAAGTGAAAAACAATATAAAATTACAATAGTAAAATAAGTTCTTCACTTGCTTCTTTTCCTGTTCACTCCAGTACTTTGTTGACTATTGCATCTTTGTACTAAAGAAGAACGGCTGCTTTTTCTGTTGATCCTGAAATTCGGCTGCCACATCTCAGTTTTCTCTGTCAACCCATGTGCCTCTGTCTGTAGGTACAACTACCACTTATCAACGGCTAATTAGCAGAACATCCGTTGAAGCTTTCATCCGTTAATGACTTCATCCGTTGAAGGATGTTATCCGTTGAAGCTTTCATCCGTTGATGCATTTATCCGTTGATGCTCTCATCCGTTGAAGGATGTTATCCGTTGAAGCTTTAGAGACATCCGTTGAAGCTTAGCTTCTCATCCGTTGAAGGTCTTTAAGTCATCCGTTGATACCGCTTCATTTATACAAAATTACAAGGCATGAAATATTTACAATTGGCCTTCCTATCTGCATATCATCTAGTAGTCAACATGACTTATAGTTTCTCTCAACTTCTAAGAATTACATTTTAAATACAGAGACTGAAATATGCTACAATACTAGACTTATTTCTAAGTAAAGCTACACCATCAACGGATAGCCAAAGTGGTCTTATCCGTTGAGGCTACTGACACTAAATTTCTACTTAAGTATTTTGTTAAACATATCATCAAACTAATGCACATATATTCCTAACAATGTGCTTATGTGCTATGTGAATTACGTGTATATGTGGGTCATAAGTCTTGTGTTTGACTGTTTTTCTTGTGTGTGGGCTATCGTATGGGTAGACGATAGGCTTTTGACGCGTAGTTCGTCGAGTGGTTATCGATTAGCCAATTAAAGTTCTATATTTTAATTATAGATGCGGATCATTCGAGTTGATCAAGACAAGATGTTGGATAAAGAATGAGATGGAATGGTATTGGGTAGCTGACTTCTAGTAATCGCAGGAGCAGCATATCAGTAAAGTGTTGGAAGGGAAGACGATGATGTTTTGAGATAGAATGTCAGAATTGATGCGTTATTGCGAGTGTGCTAACTGCTAAAAACCTAAAGGCAAGTATCCCTGACATCACTTATTGTTCAAGTGATATTTATTTAAAATCTTATCATGCAAGTATTGCTTTTCCTATTTTCAGTTCAAGATAGATAAATGTTTTACATATCGCTGAATTAAATAATTCTGTTTGTGCAAATGCTCATCTGCTATTCTATATTAAGAATAGGCAAGTATTTTTACTTATCCAATTATCGGATTTATAAATGTTTTGGATTTTGAGAAAAGTTATTTGGTTGCGAATATTCCTACCTAAGAATTGGAGGAATAAAATTATTTCGAGTGTCGAATATTATGACCCCTTTTTCAATAAAATGTTTTAATATTGGATGGTTACTGATTGCGTAAGAGGCCGAGGCACCGGTCCAGCGTGAGCTATTATACAGAAGTGTAATACGGAAGTGTAATATCTTACAAGGCTTGTTATGCCTTTTCTGGCGCCCTATAGGTACCGTATGGTTGCGGGATACGGGTAGTACCTATATTTACGGTATGGCTGCGGGATACCGGTGTTGTTTCGTGACTGATCATCAGGAACAGCATAGTGCATAATTGGTTCCAATCTAAATAGATATCTAAAATTCTTTATTGTTTTGATAATCATAGCATAAATGATTTATCAACTGATTCTGTTTTGGATTAAAAGTACTAATTTCGTTTTGGATTAAAAGTGAATTGTGGCTTTGATTCAGTTTCTGATTTTGTGGATACTTAGGTTGTTGTTAAATATCAAAGGTGGTATTAGTATAGATGATTGATGTTGACTTCAGTATGGGATGTTGTGAGCATCAAAGTTCGTAGTAATATCTAATTTGATATGACAGCAAAATAAGTATTAATTTGAAGAGTTCGGTTTGAGTAAAGTTTACGATTCAATCCATAATCATTGTTTCATGTTAGAATTGTTTACGATATTTCTGTAAACACTGTTTTACGAGTTTTATTCTCGTCAAGATTCAAAGTAGTGCTGAAGCATTTCGCTTGAAAATATCAAAAAGAGTTTTATGATTCAGCAATTATGATTTCTAAATGTTCTGCACTGATGCAGATGTCGGTTTTATATCAAACGACCCTATATTTACTATAATGATCTTGCTGAGCATTTCTTCCGCTCATACTTGCCTGTTTTTAAATTTAACCTCCAGTGAGGATTAGCTTGCGCTGTTTAGCTGCATAATTTGAGGAAGCAAAGAAGAAGCTCTTGGAAGGTGGTTGATCCAGGGTTTGCGGGATAGTGTAAGTTTTATTATGTTATATTATATTATATTATATTATAGTTTTGTATTTTATTTGGGCCTAGTATACTTCATTTCGAAGTTATACTAGTGAGTTTAGTTTTGAGTTGGAATTTATTGAAAAGAGTTTTAAAAGAAAGTGAAAAATTTATTTATGGAATATGGAATTCTTGTTTCTAGAACTGTAACCTTAAAAGATCTTAGATTAGTTTGGGGTCATTTATGCTAAATATCTTCCGCTGGCATTTATTTATTGATTAAACATGTTGATTTAGATTGAGGTTTCATAGTGACGACCAAATCCCTTGACCCCGGATTTGGGGGCGTTACAACATTGATCAGGTCTGATGGACCAGATCAGGCCTGATGGAACAAAGAAGGCCCAAAACCCTGAACATTAATTTATTTCGTAATTAATTAATAAGAGAGAAAAAAACTATTAAGATGAATCCTAGTGGGGATATAAATCCTTGTAGATTAGCCTCCAAGGAACCTCATGCGATAAGGAATCAGTTTCCTACTTCCTAGGACTCCAAAGTCCATTCCAATTCAGAGACTTGCCCATCAAGTCTCCTAACCCAAGTCCAATTCAAGAACTCCCACATCTATATAAGGGGTCTCACCCCCACCAATCAGAACTACATTTTTTGGCTTGATTCTCTAATTCACAGAGATACGTAGGCATCTTGTAAAGGAAGAGTTAAGCTACGAAACACGAGAGCAGCCATTAAAGGCCGAGAGCAGCCATTAAAGGCCTTGAGCTCCCGAACCTTAGTAATAAATATGACAGTTAATACACCTTAAGTTTGTATCCATAACATTTGGCGTCGTCTGTGGGAAACTCACAACAAAAACCATGGCGAGAACACGGAGAACAAGCAGCGCCCTTGAAGGAGGAACACTCGCGGGGACAACCCAAACGATTTCGTCAACCGTGCAGGTACCTCCGCATTCAACCTATGCCTCTACCCAAGGAGAAGCCCAAGTAGGGGCAACTGAACCTCAGCCACAAGGGGCGATTCCCTCGGCTACTCAAGGGATGAATTCCCAACTTCAACAGTTGCACGCACCTGTGAATTCTCGACCCATTGGGTATGAGTATTCAACTATTGTGACTACTAACCCCCCTTATGGGATGCCCCTTTACCCCGAGGTTGGAGGAAGTGGGCATACTGGACGAAGTGAAGCACGGAGGCAAACATCCCCCTACATTCAAGGTTTGGCTCCTATCCCGGAGGATCAGGAATTTTCTGGTCCTTATACTGAGAGAGATTCCGAATTTTCGGACGATGAAGTGGCCCCAAGAAGGAGATGTGCTGGCAAAGAACCGATGACTGATGGCAACCAACGTCCTAGGAGTACCCGAGGGGTGAATCCCTAAGAAGTGCAGGAGAGAATCAAGGCCCACGAGGCAGAGATTCAAAGGCTGAAGCGCGACTTGGAGGCGCACCAGGCTCCCAGACTCCCATTACCGCCTAGGGGGATGAATCATCCTCCAATCATAGACCTAGATGGTCCATCACAAAGAAGGGCTGTAGTCCTAAGAGCTGATCCAAACAATCTTCTTCCCCTTGGAGATCCTGATGATCCTACTACACCCTTCACTGAAGAGATAATGAATGCCCACATCTCAAGGAAGTTCAAGATTCCCACTATCAAAGCTTATGATGGAGCGGGAGATCCCGCTAATCACGTTAGGAATTTATCCAATGCACTGTTGTTGCAGCCCGTGAATGACGCTATTAAGTGTCGGGCCTTTCCTCAAACCCTGTCGGGTATGGCCCAAAGATGGTATAGTCGTTTGCCCCCAAACTTTATTGGGTCCTTTAGAGAATTAAGTCAGGATTTTATTAAGCAGTTCATCAGTGGGAGAGTGCATGAGAAAAGTTCACCATCCCTCATGAACATTGTGCAGGGAGCGAAGGAATCCTTGAGAGACTACCTGAATCATTTTACAAAGGAAGCTTTCAAATTCCCGGACCTTGATAACAAGGTAGCCATGATAGCACTGCAACAGGGAACTAGGGATGAGTTCTTCAAGATGTCCTTGGCCAAGCGCCCCCCTGAAAGCATGTTACAGCTTCAAGTTAAAGCCGGGAAGTACATCGAGGTGGAAGAGAGCATGAGGAAGACCGTAGTAAGTAACGAGCCCGCTGGAGGCAAGAAATGGAAAACCGATCTGGAATATATTGCAAAGGACAAGTATCCTAGAACTGAGCAAAATAATGACTTAACTCTGAAGAAGGGAGGACCTGGATAAAAGTTCACTGAGTATGCTAAGGTGAATGCTCCAAGAAGCCAGATTTTGATGGAAATCGAGAAAGATCGAGATATTCGTTGGCCTAAGCCCTTGAAGGCTGATCTTACCAAGCTAGATAAGAGCAAGTATTGTAGATTTTACAAGGATGTTGGTCATAACACCGATGAGTGTAGACAATTGAAAGATGAAATTGAATTCCTCATTAGAAAAGGAAGATTGAACAAGTACACTGGAGATGGAGGAGATAGAAGCAATAACGTGAGAAAGAACTTTGATGATCGAAGAAGAGATTAAGATGATCAGGGCCAAAATCCCCAACCTAGGGTACCGGTGATAAATGCAATCTTTGGAGGATCGCGACCCCGAGGACCTGTGATAAACACAATTTTTGGAGGACCAATCGCTACTGGATTATCCAAGAACTCCAGGAAAGCGTATACCCGAGAAGTTATGCATATTGTTGGAGAAGCCCCGAAGAGGGCCAGGACAGGAATAACAATGGCTTTCGATGATTCTGATCTGGAGGGTGTGAAATTTTCCCATGATGACCCGTTGGTCATAACCCCAATAATAGGGAACAACCCGGTGAAGAGGGTCCTTGTGGATAACGGTGTTTCAGTCGACATCTTACTCCATGATACCTTTTTAAGGATGGATTATAATGATTCCCAATTGACCCCAACCCATATGCCGATATATGAATTTGCGGGAGTAAAGTGCCCCGTGGAAGGAATAATCAAGTTGCCGACAACCATAGATCAAGAACCAAGGCAAGCAACACAGATGTTGGACTTCGTGGTGGTGAAGGTTAGTTCAACTTATAACGCTATCATGGGAGAGACAGGGATACATGCCTTCAAGGCCGTCCCTTCTTCCTACCATTCAGTCATGAAGTTTCCCACCCGGAATGGGATTGGAGAAGAGAGATGAGATCAAAAAATGGCAAGGAGTTGTTATGTAGCCTCTTTAAGGGCAGATGGAGTTGGGGGGCGAGTTCTGCCTATTGAAGATCTGGAAATTTGAGAGAATGATGAGAAACGAGGGAAGCCAGCAGAAGATTTGGTTTCGATTCCTTTGTCTCCCGAGGATCCTGAGAAAGTGACTTTCATTGGAGCAACACTAGAAGAGCCCCTTAGAGGGAAGTTGGTGAAGTTTTTGCAAGAAAATAGTGATGTGTTCGCATGGTCTGCAGCTGATATGCTAGGAATAGACCCGGAACTAATCACTCATAAGCTGAATGTGAATCCAAGTAGGAAAACAGTGAAGCAAAAGAAAAGAAGCTTTTCTCCGGAGAGGCAAGAAGCTATTAAACAAGAAGTAGAGAAGCTTTTAGAGGCTGGTTTCATTGAAGAGATTCAATTTCCGGAATGGTTAGCAAACCCTGTAATGGTAAAGAAGGCCAATGGAATATGGAAGATGTGTGTGCACTTTACTGATTTGAATGACGCATGCCCTAAGGACTGTTTCCCGTTGCCGAGGATAGACACTTTGATAGATGCCACTGTTGGACATGAGATGCTGAGTTTTATGGATGGATTTAGTGGTTACAATCAGATCAAGATGCACAAGGACGACATCCCAAAGGTATCATTCATCACTGACTTTGGTGTTTATTGTTATCTTGTTATGGCATTTGGTCTCAAGAATGCAGGAGCCACCTATCAAAGGTTGGTAAATAAAATCTTTAAGGATCTTATTGGCAAGACCATGGAAGTTTAGGTTGATGACATGTTAGTCAAGAGTCTAGGAAAGACTGACCATATAACCCATTTGAGGGAAGCTTTTGAGGTCCTGAGATACCATAAGATGATGATAAATCATGCGAAGTGTGCTTTCGAAGTAGGATCTGGAAAGTTTTTAGGATTGATGGGTTCCAAGAGAGGAATCGAGGCTAATCTCGATAAAATAAAGGCAATCCTGGACATGGAACCACCAAAAACTATCAAAGATGTTCAAAAGCTCACAGGAAGGGTTGTTGCATTGGGACGTAACATCTCCAAGTCTGGGGACAAGTGCTTGCCATTTTTCAAGTCCTTAAGAAGGTAAAAGATTTTGTATGGAGTGAGGAAAGCCAGAAGGCATTCGAGGAATTAAAGAAATATATGGCTCAGGCCCCGTTGTTGGCCAAGCCAGCTTTGAATAAAGTCTTATACTTGTACTTGGCTGTTTCAGAAAGTGCCTTGAGCGCTGTGTTGGTTAAGGAGGAACTGAAAATCCAGAAACCCGTATACTATGTCAGCAAAATTCTGCATGGAGCTGAGTTGAATTATTCAACTATTGAGAAATTTGCACTAGCCTTGGTAATGGCTTCAAGAAAGTTGTGTCCCTACTTTCAGGCTCATAGGATTGAAGTACTAACAAATCAACCCTTGTGAAATATTATTCGTAGTCCCAAGGCTAGTGGGAGGCTGATCAAATGGGCAATAGAGTTGGGAGAATTCGACATTAAGTATAAGCCACGAATGACAATAAAAGCCCAGGCATTGGCTAACTTCGTGGTGGAATGTACCATACCTAACCAAGAAGTCAGGGGGCAGGAAGATATTATACCGCAAGACAAGGAAGTTGATAAGGAAGACAAAGAGAAGGATGATAAGGAGAAGGAATATTGGGTTCTCTATTTTGATGGAGCATCAAAAACAAATTCAAGTGGAGCAGGTCTGGTTTTACAAAGCCCTGATGGGTTCTTGATTGAATATGCTATGAAGTTAGATTTCCCGACCATAAATAATGAGGCAGAATATGAAGCCCTGATAGCTGGCCTCAGCCTAGCAGGGACACTGAGAGTCAAGAACTTAAAGGTCTGTGGAGACTCGAAGTTGGTCGTATCCTAGGTAAAGGGAGAGTTTGAGGCAAGGGATGATACAATGGCTAAGTATGTCCGCCTAGTAAGGGCTGTGATGACCCAATTCGATGAATGCCATGTTGAGCACATTCCAATGGAGGAAAACGCTAAGGCAGATGCCTTATCAAAGTTTGCTTCATCTGAGATAGAGAAAAGTTCAGGAAGTGTATACTTCCACGTTTTGAAGACGCGGAGCATTGATGTTAAGCTTGTAGTTCCTATTGGTCTGGGGACGTCATGGATAGATCCCATTAAGACCCATATTCAAATCGGTTGGTTGCCAAATGATGCTACTAAAGCACGGAAGTTGATTGTTCGAGCACTAAGATACTCCTTGATAGATGGGATTTTTTATAAAAGATCTTATGTGGTTCCCTACTTAAGATGTCTTAGGCTCGATGAGGCACGCTTGGCTCTACAAGAAGTACATAAAGGTATCTGTGGGTAACACTTTGGGGGCAGAGCGCTGGCTCATAAGATAACCCGTTTAGCCTTCTATTGGCCAGAAATGATGGCTGATGCCAAAGAGTATGTGAAAAAGTATGATCGTTGTCAGAAGCATACGCCTATCGTTAGACAACCCCCCGAGATGCTGACATCCATCAACTCACCTATCCTCTTTGCTATGTGGGGAATGGATATACTTAGACCTTTCCCCATGGCCACGACACAAAGAAAGTTCCTGATTGTAGCCATTGATTATTTTACTACATGGATTGAAGCCAAGCTATTGGCCAAAATCACAACTAAGCAGGTTGCACAATTCCTATGGGAAAACATCATGTGTCGGTATGGAATTCCCCATATCCTGGTTACCGATAAAGGAACACAGTTCAATAATGAAGAATTCAAGAAGTATTGTGGAGAGAATGAGATTGAGTTATGATTTACCTATGTGGCTCATCCACAAGCTAATGAGAAAGCGGAAGTGGCAAATCGAATAATCCTGGATGGATTAAAGAAGAGGATTGAGAAATCCAGGAATAATTGGGTGGATGAAATACTCCCAATACTTTGGGCTTACAGAACTACTTGTAGAGTCACTACCAGAGCCACTCCCTTCATGTTGGCGTATGGGGCAGAAGCAGTTGTCCCTGTAGAAATATCACACTCATCTCCCCGAATCCAGGATTTTAATATTGAGGAAAATGAGGAGGGGCAAAGATTAGACTTGGACTTAATCGATGAGGTACGGGATGAAGCACATGCGAAGATAGTGAATTATCAGAAGAAAGCTTCGTTCTATTACAACCTAAGGGTTAAGGAAAGGTTCTTCAAGTAAGGAGATTTAGTCCTTAGGAAAGTGGAAGCCTCTGGAGTAGGGCAGAAAGGAAAGCTTGCCCCAAACTGGGAGGGACCCTATAAGGTTAAAAGCGTTCAATGAAGGGGAACCTACAAGTTAGAGACTATGGATGGTTTTGAAGTCCCGAGAACTTGGCATGCACAAAACCTGAAGGTTTACTATGTGTAGATCAATTGAACACGATTCTCACTTGTCAAAATGACAAGTAGGTTGAAAAGAACCTTGAAGCTTTGCTTGCATAGGATTTTATATTCTAATTCCAGTAGGATTTACATTGTTAATTCATTATTGTTCAGGGTTGAACCCATACCATGTAAGGCTCTGAAAAACTAGATTTTATATTAATGAGTTTGAAATTATTTTAACCTTTGGATATTTTAAGTTGTGATAATACTTCGCGTAATTTCAAAAAAGATCATGCTTTGATAATTAAAGGAAGAAGACTTAAGAATTCTTCTATTATAAGGAGTGCTAGTTGCACAATTCAAAGGGCCAAGTAGTTCTGGACATTTAACATTTTCTTTAAAAGCATAATAAGTGCTGAAATGTTAAAGGAGAAAGGTATGAAGAAGAAAGCGGCATAAATAAACCCCGAAGGGTAATAAGTTCATAATACAATAAGTTATGAATAAAAATTACAAATAAGAGACACTACTCCTCCATACGGGAGCCTTCATTCCCTTGCTATTTATCAACAACATCCTTCTCAGCATCCTTTGCGGGAGAAGTAGGAGGAAAGCCAGTGGTAGGATCTTGGATGCGATCATCCGGCAGAGGGGAGTTGAAGAGGGTGTCCAAGCTATCCTCTGTCTCTGGCTGCTCAGGACTTATAAAGTCTTTGGGATCAACTAATCCAGGATGCTTCTCCTTGATAGCCTTCACAGCTGCATCCCATCCCTGGGTAAACTGCAGAGAATAAAGACCCTCATCATGGATTTCCATAAGATTCTTGAATTTATCAGAATCCATGTAATCGTCAATGAGTTTTTCCTTATCACTCCTAAGCTTAACCAGCTCGGAATGAGCCTTAGACAGCTCCTCCCCCTTCGTCTCTAACTTCTTCTGCAGGACCTCGGCCCTATCCTTCCATTTCTTCATCTCCCTTTCGAACACATCAGAATTCCCCTTCCAGGACCTAGCCTGATGAAGGGTCGCCTGGAAGTAGGTGTTGCTCTACACAAAGAAACATAAATTAATACAAGTTTATAAAAATAGGAAAAATATAATTTAAAAGGAAATGAGTGGTATGTTACCGCATCTTGGGCCTGAGAACCCAGAAGCTCAATGGTCTTAATGTCACTCCCCGTGACGATGTCAGTGAAGTCGTGGGGAGTGATGGAGTGGTACGACCAGTCCTTGGCGTGTTTGGTGGATCCAACCACCGTGTCACTTCTCCTAAAGCCCCAGTTAGGCCTAAAGGAGTGCGCCTCAAGTGGAGGATCCACATCATCCCCCAGCTCTACAACAGGGACGTGGGGCCTAAGGAAGGTGGGAGCATCAGGCTTGCCCCTGGGATCTCTGTTCAGCTTGGCCCTCTTTTGGCGGCCAGATTCCCCCTCCTTAGGTCTGTTGATGTTGTTAATGGCCTCGCAAACTGAAAGAAAAAAGAAGAAAAAATATTAAACTTCTGGAGATAATAAAGTTGCAATAAAAAGGAAGAAATAGCTGCGCAGATATAAATTTACCCTTATCACTGGCCTGAGAGAGACCAACTTTCTTCAAGGAGAACTCCTCTAAAAGGGTCCAAGTGTTTGTTTTTCCATCATCTGAGATAAGGGCTTGATAGGCCACCTCTTCCTCATCAGTTAACCTGATGCTACCAGGAATACCATCTGACACTTTACAAAAGGGCCTACGGAAGAGTGTGGCCCAATCGCCCACATCCCAGGTCAGCCTAACAAACTCGTTCCTCCACTTAGGGTTATTCTCAACTATAGAGTTGCTATGAAAAATATGTGGAATTTTGGGTCGTTGACGAATTAAAACCCAGCCCGGTTGACCCATGGAACTGTTATAAAATTGGAAAACTTTTCTAAAGACAGCTACGGAAAGAAGAAATTTATTTCTAAGACACAGAACCATAAAACATATAATATTCCTCCATGCATTAGAAGGGAGTTGACAAGGGTTGATTTTTACGTCTGCAAGTAAATGAGGAATAAATTCGTGAAATGGGAACCTAAGACCCGCAGTCAGGGCTCCTCGATAAATAAACAGAGTATCGCCCTCCCAGTTGCATGTACTATCCCCAGGGGTGGCTGGGATAATTCTAATGTAGGGTGGAAGTTTATACGTTGTGTTCATGGACTCAATCCTACCCTCAAACTCGTGGAAAGTGTTACCATGGTTGTACGAATCTAATTCAGATAAAGAGGGATATTCATCGCCTCTAGTGTTTATCATATCAATTAAAGAAGTTACGAAGATTGGATTTGAATGGCAGTACCTCTCTTAGAAGTTTTCATCTTCCCCAAACAAGCTAGATCACGATCCGCCATTGATATTCTTCGAATGAAGGCTTGAAGCTTGAAGGTGGTGGAACTGCGGTGGCTGAGGTCACCGGAAATCGCCTTCCTAAGAGAGAAATTTGAGAGAGTTTTTAAGAGAAGATTTGAGAAATGAGGAGTGAAGTGAGGATTCTCATTTCTCCCCTCTCTTTTATAGGTGAAAATCTCGGAATACGAGGCATTTTAAGGCCCATACAGCAAGGCCCAAATTGAGGAAAGCCCACTATGGGGAAGTTTCAGGGATATTCTAGAAGCACGGATGGAAACTGAAGGGTCAAAAATCGACCAGAATTTTGAAGAAATATTTTGATCAGAGTCCTGATCGACAAAAGGTAGGAATCCTGATCGAATTTTCACTCGATTAAAAGGATAAAAAGCCATTTAGTTCGATCAGAGTCCTGATCGACGAAAGGAAGAATCTTGATCATACTCCATTCGATTAAAAGGGTAAAAATCCATGTAATTCGATCAGAGTCCTGATCGACGAAAGGAAGAATCTTGATTGATATTTCATTCGATTAAAGGAGTAAAAAGCCACTTAGTTCGATCAGAGTCCTGATTGACAAAGAATAACATCCTGATCGAATTGTCATTCGAACAAAAAAGAATAAGGTTATTTAATTCGATTAGAATCCCGATCGATTTCGATCAGGATCCTGATCGAAATATGATCGATTAGGGCGACAACTCTTAAGCTATTTGATCAGGATCCTGACCGAATTCGATAGGGATCCTGACCGAATTCGATCAGGAATCCTGGTCAATTTTGGCACAAATCCTGGTCGAATTTTCATCGACCAGAGAGACAGAATGACAGCTAGTTCGATCAGGATCCTGATCGATTTTGATCAGGAATCCTGGTCAATTTTGGCACAAATCCTGGTCGAATTTTCATCGACCAGAGAGACAGAATGACAGCTAGTTCGATCAGGATCCTGATCGATTTCGATCAGGATCCTGATCGATTTCGATCAGGAATCCTGGTCAATTTTGGCACAAATCCTGGTCGAATTTTCATCGACCAAAGAGATAAAATGACAGCTAGTTCGATCAGGATCCTGATCGATTTCGATCAGGATCCTGATCGATTTCGATCAGGAATCCTGGTCGATTTGAAACATTTCCTGATCGATTTAGAGCCGAAAATTGAGAATAAATCCAGAAAAAGGATAAATTCTGGAAATTAAGGAAAAAATCCCAGAATTAAGGGAAAAATTCCTGGAAATTAAGGAAAAATCCCGGAATTAAGGGAAAATTCCTGGAAATTAAGGAAAAATCTCGGAATTAAGGGAAAATTGCTGGAAATTAAGGAAAAATCCCAGAATTAAAGGAAAAATTCCTGGAAATTAAGGTAATTGCTAACAATAAGGATTAAAGCAAATCATTGTAAATGTATAGGTCGTTCCACATGTTACGCAAAATGATACCCTGTAAAGGAATAAGTGAACTTAACTTCTGCGAAACCTAGCCACTGTTTCCCAAAAGTTGGGGGGCAAATGATAGGGAATAAATAAATCCTGATTACGTAATTAATATTGCATTAATTACACATGATTTGGGCTACAAGGCCCAATAAGAAGATGTATGACATTCAGACCAAAAAGGTTAACATATTGATCAGGCCTGATGGACCAGATCAGGCCTGATGGAACAAAGAAGGCCCAAACCCTGAATATTAATTAATTTCATAATTAATTAATAAGGGAGAAAATAGCTATTAAGATGAATCCTAGTGGGGATATAAATCCTTGTAGATTGGCCTCCAAGGAACCTCATGGGATAAGGAATCAGTTTCCTACTTCCTAGGACTCCAAAGTCCATTATAATTCAGAGACTTGCCTATCAAGTCTCCTAACCCAAGTCCAATTCGAGGACTCTCATATCTATATAAGGGGTCTCCCCCCCACCAATCAGGACTACTTTTTTTGGCTTGATTCTCTAATTCACAGAGATACGTAGGCATTTCGTAAAGGTAGAGTTAAGCTACGAAACACGAGAGCAGCCATTAAAGGCCTTGAGCTCCCGAACCTTAGTAATAAATACAACAGTTAATACATCCCAAGTTTTTATCCATAACAAATTGTGAGCAATTTCTTTGTGTACTTTGCACTGTTCAACTTTCAGCAATTTGTAGCACTTCTCAGTTTTATCTACTATTTTTCAATCTGTATCTTTAGGATGTTTTGGTATCATCAAGTTTCTCTTAATTTATGGCTACAATTCCAGTAGACATAAATTGGGGGAGATTGTTATGAATATGTTGTGTACTTGATGATAAGCTAAACAAAATACCTTAGTAGATTTAACTTAGTGAAATTTATAGCAACCGACGGATGATCAATTATAGTCCCGACGGATGATTCAATATAGTCCCGACGGATGACTAATTGATATCCACCAGGTGAGTAGCTTATGTAACAATAAGTACTGTAGCACATTTCTGCAAACAACTTTGTATAGATTCCATAGTAGCTTATGAATCATGTAGACTACTAGTAGATGTGCAGAATAGGTTGATTAAATATAAATATAAGATGTCTTGTAATTCTGCACAAATAAAATGGAGTCAAGTGATAAATGGCTACCCGACGGATGATCAACAAAGCTACCCGACGGATGATCAACAAGGCTACCCGACGGATAACAAGCATGTACCCGAAGGATGATTAATTCAAATATCTGTTGACAGTGACAACACAGTCACATGCATCGAGTGTTTGCAAAAGGAATGTGGCATCCTGTTTAATAGGGTTTTGAGAACAAAGAAGCATACCATTTCCATGCTATTATGAAGATATTCAAAGATGCTGGAATAGAGTAGTGAAGCAGCATGGAATTAGACTTTATAGGTTTTGTTTTATTATCTTGTCTTATTACCATGTAAACTTGGTGATATATAAACCAAGTGTATCTAGTATAAAAAACTAACTAAGCAAACACATTTTTAGTAGAGAAACATTTGTAAGCTGTATTCTGTAGAATTTCTCTGTAGTTTGTTTGTTCACTTGTAAAGCAGCTGAGAGCTATTCAAACTTCACAGGGTTCTCTTGATATATAAATATATATATATATATATATATCTGGTGGATACATTCAAATCCACCAGAAAGTTTTAAAGACCTGAGTTTTTATTACTTCATGTTTAAATAACTTAACTCTGTAATACGCACTTTGCAAATCAAACATTTAGATATAAATTGAGTTAGAACCATTTTTCATAAATCCCAAAAGAAGCCAGAATTACATCAACCCCCCTTCTGTAATTCTTGTTATATTGTTAGGGAATAACAGCCTGTATACGCGCGTGTTGATGACTTTATTTTAATTATTTTACTAAATTTTTCTGCAGGAGATTTGCCTGTTTGAATTTCGTGAAATAAAATATAGAATTTCGTGCAGAAAATATTTCGATTAATCGGTGAAATTTTTGTGTTGGAACCCGAATAATCGAGTGCCCCGAAATTTTACCTCCGTCCGCGATGAAATTTTACGAGCTGGCGGTGGACGGTGATGATTTTTATCTGAGTCCTACGTTTATAAATTAAATAAATTAGTTCGAGAAGTTAGCTTCGAAACAAAAATGATTAATTAAATGTGAAAGTTGTATCGGTGATTGGGATTTACGAATTGTGGTTGGTTGTTGTGATTTGATTGGGTTGACATCGAATTATTTCGACGAGTAGGCCGATAAACAAAGGAGACGCTGCCCGATTTTCGAAAAATTAATTTCGAAAGTACGGGAACGTAACCTATAATTATCGGAGACGTCGATCGAAGATATATAATTATATTATAAGAACCTAGTTATATGTTGTAGCAAAATATTTTACAATCAATTACCCTATTATTTTAAAAATAACGAGTATACGTACTTTCCGAAAAAAAAGAACCGAATGTCGAAGATATGAACCATAATTGCTATGTGTATTTCAAAAATGCATATAAATACAAGTCGGGTAATGAAATTGTATGGGTAGAATTGATAGTGATATTATGTTAAGCATAAATGATTATCTAAATTAGGATATTTCGACTCTGTAGGTGCTAATCGAAAAACCCGAGGATTGAAGTCAGACTAAAAATAACCTAGTGGTCAATCATTAGGCTCAGCAAGATTCCAATCAGAGGACATGAGGGATATAATCGTATCCAGAATAGGCTAGTGGTTTGACGATAAAGCCGAGCGTTCAAGTTGAACCAAAGTCAACCAGTAATAGTGGTTAAAGATTATCAAGGCAAGTATTCCTAACTTTTATCGTAATATATTGCAAAAACTTCATTCCTATTCTTAGTTCAGAATAGTTAACTATTTTATATTTCGCTGCAATTACTCTTAATTACGCAAGTTCCTTTCATTATTGTTCCTATATTATCGATTGATCTCTTGAGCAAATACCTATTCTTCCGGGTTATTTGCGAACCCTGACTTGGGATGTTTTGAAAATCAAAATGATTTGACATCAAAATACTCCACGGGCTGGATGGTTACTATGAGGGCCAGTGATGAGCTGGACCCTATGGGTCGGGGATGGACCGGACCCTATGGGCCGGGGATGGACCTGACCCTTGGGCCATAGTGCTTGAGTACCCGAATGGATCTATACAATAAGTTATAGATCTACACTATATCTTGACTGATTAGCAGGGTATAAGTGTGAATGTTACAGTAGTGTCCAGTCTAATTCATTGTCGATCATCATTAATGGCATTCTCTCTCAAAAAGTTTTATGATTACAAAACCGGACAAAACCCTGATTCAGGAGATGAATCTGGGAATTACTCGTCACTTCTGATTTATAAGGCTGGTAACAGCCAATTGTTATTCGCTCAACTACCTCAAATAAATAAAGATGTTTATAAATTATTTAAAAGATTTTGTCCAGAAATGTTTTTTAATATTGATACCCGGTAATCAGTTATATACTTGTTGGGCATTTTTGGCTCACTCTTGCTTTGTAAATTCTTATTTCTTTCAGAAACAAATAAGGATAAAAGTGAATAGCTTTTGATAGATAACAGAAATTAGAAAGATCTCTGCTGCAAGAGGATGAAGATGTAAGAAAAATAAGACAAGGGAATTGGTACAAAGGTATTTAATCTTGTATTTTAGTTGTTGTGAATTGTAGAAGGTTAGATTCTTGTTTTATACCATAACCTTTAAACGATCTAAAACTAAGGGGTCATTTGTATATTATTTTATATTATGTAAAGATTGTTAGTGACACAAAATCTTGACCCCGGATTTGGGCTGTTACATGTTGGCATCAGAGCAACAGGTTATTGGTCCCTGAAATAAAATAGGTGAAAGCAGGATAGGAGTGATGGGCCATATAATATAGGAAAGACCCTAGGCATACTCACTTTAAGGTTGAATTGAGTACGAATTAGGATTAGCAGATCTGATATGGAATTAGTAAGATAGGATTGTTGAGGAAAGTGTAATGCGAATATAGCAACGCTATAAATATATTGAGTTCTCGGACCCTACAGTAATGAGGAGTCGACAGCTCGACGGAGATTGGGTATGTTACCCTACTTTTCATGTGGTTTTAAAGAAAATGCAATTGATTCTTGTGAGAAATTCGTATTAAAGAACGTTAGGTGAGTTTTAATATTATTTAACCTAGAACTAGGTAGTAGGACAAGCTCCACGCTGGAGGCAACGAGTTGATTGAAGCTGACGAAGAGCCAGAGTTGCAAGTTTCAAAGGCACTACCGTTGCGAGAAGGTTCTTATCACTTATCGGGCGCTGCGTAAGGAATGATATCTACCTTATTAGGTATAGGTAAGACTAGCAAGAAGGTGCGACCTTATCTACAGACAGAACGTCGAAATGCATTAGTGGTTGTAAGTATAACATCAAGGACGAAATTGAGAATATCAAAGATAGTGCATGACGCCAGCATTGGAAGTTAGAGTTGCAAATTAAATGGGATACAACGGTAAATGAAGTTTCGTCGACTAATAAATGTGAACGGAATCCAAGGAAAATAGAAGATATATCAAAGTGGAGAGACCCTTATAGGGGAGTTCCTTTAATTAGATACCTCATTAGCGGATCATAAGAATAGCGAGTAACTTATATAGTAATGACGACCAAATGTTTGATTTTCAAAATTTTAAAATAAGTTTCACAATTTGGCTGTCGAATTACTACTTAAGTTCTTGTTATTATAAGCAGAGAATGACTTAGAAGAATAATGGATCTAGACTCAGTATTGTTAGTTTAGAGGACCAAGTAGACCCAATATCATGAGGGAAGTTTAAAGTTTTCCCGTGAAAGACGAACGTAAACTTTGTTTAATAATATCAATAATTGAATCAACATGTTAAAACATTATTTACCCAATTCATGAAATTATTAAAAGTTAACAAGATTCGTGATTCGAAAAGACAGAGGATGATTGAAGGAAATGGAAGAATCTTCCAGATGATTGGAAAAGAATAATATTCCTATCGATGAAGTTGAGATGTTACGTGATCGATGGTTATTCTATGTGGCATAGATGAAATCGGAAGCAATAACTATAAATTCCATAAGGACGCGATTATAATCGAATTATTAAAGTATCTAATATGGAGGCATTTCCAGATGATATTCTGAATTTATGATGTAACCTAAATTATGAATTTGTTAATCGTTGATCCTTGAAGGTATATTTAAGGGAAGCGAGGACGGTGACCAACAATGTCATTCTTTTCTCTAATACGATAACGTATGTTCTACTTGATTCTTGAATATGTATGAGCCTCTTTTATTAATAAATTATATGAGGTGAGAATGAAAGAAAATTTATTGTATTTCTTCTGAATTACTTCTCTTCTCAAAATATTGCTTCCTGATTGAGACAAACAGTGTTGTGGTGTGACGCTTTGTTGAAATGACGAAGAGTCGGGTGGGACGCCACCTAATCATGTGTTGTATGCCATATAGTATGAAAGACTGGCCATATTGAGTACAAATATGGTTGTCTCATTCATATCTAAATCATCACTCATTCTTCCTTCTTCAATTATGATTTATTGACTTATGGATTCTCCCAATTGTTTGTTGTATTGTTGTACTTTACCCAGTTTTTCAATCACAATCATATACACAAAGTCTCCTCTTTCGTAGAGTATATTCTTTGATGATTTTAAAAGAAATGGAATAGTCCCGTATAGCAGGTGGAACTACATGTCGAATATATATATGATTTCAAACCGATAAATGGTGGACATCTGCGGGCAAAGAAGAATGGATACACCGATAACATGGTCGTTATAAAAATATCAAATCAGACGGTTGTTTTGTTATGAGAATTTTATCAGTACGGTAGATTGCATTAGCATGATGCACTTCAAGTCAGGAGAATTTAACGTGAAATGAATAGTTAGTGAACTGTAATAAGTAAATTAATTGTAAAATAAGAAAGTAAAGTTATGTACATCAGACAGGGCGAACAAGTATCGGGACGACAACCGAAGACTAAGGAATCCTTAAAAAAATGACTCTGACAAGCGATTAACATGTGAAGCATCCTTCCATCGCGGGAAGATATCCGTCATGGAGATTCAAGATTGAAGAAATCTTAATTGTAAACAAATTTTAAGTGTGTTCTTCAAGGAATTGTTAGGTTCTCTAACTTGAATAAATGAGTATGGTAAATTTAATACCCATATCCGAGCTAGCGACAAAAGTTCGATACGGGAATATAAGTGGAGATGAAAGAATGGTGATTCAATTGTGAAATCTTTTAAAAAGTAATCAAATTGAATTTTCATCAGATTGTGATAATGTTGGTTGAGATCATGTATTAAGTAACGGAAGCTAAACAAGTTAGTTAATAAAATTGAGTGTATATCGTCAAAGATAAAGGATTGGTGTGATTAGTTGAAGAATACGGCATAATTCTTAAGAGTAACTATATACAATTAGTAATAGTAAGAAATAAGATTAAAAGATGTCCTTGAGACGGATTTATGATTAGGCATAGGTAGTATGAATCATTAACTAGAAAACTTGGATTTAAAGGTAAGTTAAAAAGAATCGCGAAATGAAGATTTTAAGCAGCAACAAGATAATTTTAAGATCATTAGTAATATTCTGTGATATCCTAAAAGAACTAAGAAAGGGTATGGTTGTATTAATCATTGTTGGTTTAAGACCTTAGTCTAATTAAAAGATGTATGCTATGTCAGTTAGTAGTATTTGTGGTTATCAGCATGATATATTCTGAAGTATGGTGAATTGATGAGTTTGGTGGATGGAAGTGGATTGATGTGTTTGTAGATGGCTTGATTGATTGATGGTGTCGGCTTGAGTCCGACTAGTAGTCAAGATTATAGGGGAAATGTTGCCCAAATTTTCAGAAAATACCCTACCTTTTTAAAATAGAAAGTATACTTTAGTGTGTTATTGATATCCCAGTTGATACTCCAAATGATTGCGATCTCGGTTCTTGAAAAATGTTGTTATGACCAAAACGACTTTATGTAATTGGTCCTTGATTTCAGCTAGCTAGTAATCATTTGGTTTAATTGATCAATTAAAAGAGTTAATTGATTAACTGTACCAACTAATGGTCAGTTAAATGGAAATCGATTCCAATTAGATTAATTCAAATTCTGACAAGATTTTCATATTCGAAATCAAAGTAATTAAGAATTTAGAGGAAGTAAAGATCTTAGTAGAAATCGGACATCTAGTAGAATTAGCGCAATGTTACTACAAGCCTGTGCGGGGTTTTATCTAGATGGATACGCCTTTGCAATAAATAAGAAGAACAAAAGGTTATTGGCACATGCTAGTGAGAAGAACATTTTCAAGAACTAAAGGTTCAAGATAGTGTAAAGAGATTTTATCATCTGTAATAGCGTTCCGAGAAGGACTTGAATGTATATCCATATAGAATGACGATGTAATGGAAGTTACTATGAAATACTAGAAAACTCGTGAATACAAGTATCTGATGTATGACAAAGACTGGAAATGCCCGCATGTGAACTCAGGAAAAAGAAGTGTTGATTATGTAAGAAAGAAGATATACAGATGGCACAGACCTCGATAATCTAAAGCGTATCTTCAATTGGGGAAGGCTAAATATGCGATAAGGAATAGTGAGAGTTAATTAGAAATAAAAGTATGTGATTAGTGATGATTTAAGTAAGGCTAAGAAAATAGTTACCGATGAATTTTGACGATTCTGTTAGTTAGAATTTAAATGTTTGCAAATAAAAAGCCTTCATTCTAGTGTCAACTCCAGAAATGACTTATCTAATAACGAACAGATTAATATTATCAGGAAAAAGAGATCCCTTAGGTTTAAAAAAAAGAAAAAAAAAAGAGACAATAAATTATGAGAATGAAGAACTAATTAAGAAAAGAAGTGGAATCAAAAGGATGATAAAGAATTTTTATAAAATGGTTCCGAATATAAGTAAGATGTGAACGTCAGTTGTGCTAGAATTGATGAAAGAATAATTATTATGTGATTATTACATGAATTTTGGTGAATTATCTGATGATTGATATTAATATTAGGGTGTTCATATATGATAAAATTAGGATATTTTAATTTTTAATTATCCAGAATCAAATATAGATAATTTTGGTATTTTTATGGTAATTTTTGGATTATTATATGATTTTATAAGGATTTATAAAATTAATAATTATTATCTTTAAGTAATTATAAAATTACTTTATAAAATTTGGAAATCGTCCAACTTCAACCGTTTTTGCATTTTTACAACCCGAAACTCTTCAGAAAACTCCTTCCTAAACTAATCTGATGATTCTGAACATTTTCCGTGTTTTGACTTTTTCAATCTGGGGTATGGTTTGACCCGTACGAGTCCCAATATAAAATTTTCGATACGCTAATCATTTAATAGGTCGATAAGACCTTATTCTCGAAAGGCGGGATATTATTACTTTATTTTTATGTAAAATATTTTATAAGAAGCTTGGTTTTGATAATTATCCAAAGCTGGTATTAAATTGTATCATTTTTATAGTTACTTAGCGGCTAACTAATCTATTTCCGGATTTGATATACAAATGTAATTATGGAATCATTAAATAAATACAATATTTGATGGGTCTATCAACTGTGTGTTGCCTTATTATTAATTATGTGTAATTTATTCGGTATAAAGATTATTTGTATAATTAATTATTAAGTTGTATTGTTTTGTTTCACTTTTAAAAGTGATTTTATTACAGTTCTATTTTCATAAATATTTGGATTGTCTCTAAATTTTTTTTTATGATTTTATAATTTTAATAATTATTTTTAGAATTTTATAAAACTAAGAAATCAATATTACATTAATTATTTATCTTTAAATGATTTTCTGAGTATATTTATTTGTAAAATCCGTATTTAATTTCAGAATTCTTCAAAAATCACGAAACTCACATTTTATGAAGTTTATAATATTCTGAGAATTTTAAAATTATTTTGGAAATTTTTGGGATTATTTTCACCCGCGCGTTGATTCGTTTAATTGTTAAAACGGGTATAAATCGTGTTTCATAAATTGTTTTAAAATTTGAAATTTACATTTTAATAACTTTGGGATATTTATAATATTTTAAGATTATTTTGGTGGTTTTTCGTATTTGTTTTAAGTATAGCTCAGGTCATTAATTAGTAAAATACGGTACAAAACCGGATATATAATTAAGCTAGGGACACGTGTTAATCTTTTATCAGTCTATTGGATACGTGTTTAACCCCATTTCTTTCGATTAAAAACACACACCCGGTTCACTCTCTCCCTCCTCTCTTCATCTCTCTCGCGCGTCTCTCTCACTCCTCTCGTCTCTCTCGCGCATCACTCTCTCTCCACTCATCTCTCCCGTTTTCTCTCTTTTCTCCCGTTTCTCCCTCTCTCCTATCGCCGTCGTCTCTCTGTTCTCTAGTTTCATCCGTTTTCCGGCCTTTTCACGGTGGGTTCGACCCCCTTGCCTCTGTTACTTGTATATGTATATGTGATGTGCATATGAGTGTGTATATCAGTTTATTGTTGTATAGTGGTGTTACTGTGTTGCCATGCGAATTGTGGTTGGTTGTTGTGATTTGATTGGGTTGGCGTCGAATTATTTTGACGGGTAGGCCGATAAACAAAGGAGACGCTGCCCGATTTTCGGAAAATTAATTCTGAAAATACGGGAACGTAACCTATAATTATCGGAGACGTCGATCGAAGATATAGAATTATATTATACGAACCTAGTTGCATGTTGTAACAATTTTTTTTATAATCAATTACCCTATTATTTTTCAAACAACGAGTATACGCACTTTCTGAAAACAAATACTGAACCAAATGTCGAAAATGTGAACCATAATTACTATGTGTATTTTAATAATGCGTATAAATACGAGTCGGGTTATAAAATCGTATGGGTAGAATTGATAGTGATATTATGTTAAGTATAAATGATTATATGAATTAAGATATTTCGACTCTGTAGGTGCTAATCGAAAAACCCGATGATTGACGTCGGACTAAAAAATAGCCTAGTTGTCAATCATTAGGCTTAGCAAGATTCCAATCAGAGGACATGAGGGATAGAAACGTATCCAGAATAGGCTAGTGGTTTGACGATAAAGCTGAGCGTTCAAGTTGAACCAAAGTCAACCAGTAATAGTGGTTAAAACTTATCAAGGCAAGTATTCCTAACTTTTCTCGTAATATACTGCAAATACTTCATTCATGTTCTAAGTTCAGAATATTTAACTGTTTTATATTTCGCTACAATTACTCTTAATTATGCAAGTTCCTTTCATTATTGTTCCTATATTATCGATTGATCTCTTGAGCAAATACATATTCTTCCGGGTTATTTGCGAACCCTGAATTGGGATATTTTGAAATCAAAATGATTTGACATCAAAATACTCCACGGGCTGGATGGTTACTATGAGGGCCAGTGATGAGCTGGACCCTATGGGCCGGAGATGGACCGGACCCTTGGGCCATCGTGCCTGGGTACCCGAATGGAACTATACAATGAGGTATAGATCTACACTATATTCTGACTGATCAGCAGGGTATGAGTGTCAAATGTTACACTAGTGTCCAATCTAATTCGTTGTCGATCGCCATTAACGACATTCTCTCTCGAAAAGTTTTATGATTATAAAACCGGACAAAACCCTGATTCAGGAGATGAATCTGGGAATTACTCGTCACTTCTGATTTATAAGGCTGGTAACAGCCAATTGTTATTCGCTCAACTACCTCAAATAAGTAAAAATGTTTATAAATTATTTAAAAGATATTGTCCTGAAATTTCCTTTAATATTGATACCTGGTAATCAGTTATATACTTACTGGGCATTTTTGGCTCACTCTTGCTTTGTCTTATATCTTTCAGAAACAAATGAGGATAAAAGTGAATAGCTTCTGATAGACAACAGAAATTAGAAAGATCTTCACTGCAAGAGGATGAAGATGTTAGAAAAATAAGACAAGGGAATTAGTACAAAGGTATTTAATCTTGTATTTTAGTTGTTGTGAATTGTAGAAGGTTAGATTCTTATTGATACCTGATAATCAGTTATATACTAATTGGGCATTTTTGGCTCACTCTTACTTTATAAATTCTTATTTCTTTCAGAAACAAATGAGGATAAAAGTGAATAGCTTTTGATAGACAGCAGAAATTAGAAAGATCTCCGCTGCAAGATGATGAAGATATTAGAAAAATTAGACAAGGGAATTAGTACAAAGGTATTTTATCTTGTATTTTAGTTGTTGTGAATTGTAGAAGGTTAGATTCTTGTTTCATACCATAACCTGTAAATGATCCGAAACTAAGGGGTCATTTGTATATTATTTTATATTATGTAAAGATTGTTAGTGACACCAAATCTTGACCCCGGATTTGCGCCGTTACAACATTGATGTCGAAAAATTGAAATTTTATCAATTTAATTTTCAGTAATGTTATCTTAATTTATAAAATAACAGTATGAATTATAATGTTAGAATATTAATAACTAAACAATTATCTTTTTACCTAAAAAAAATTATCTTTTATACTATTTTAAAGTAAACTTTCAAAAACATCCAAAAAATCAATTACATCGAAAATCAATTGAAAATACTAAAGAAACTGTCAAATATATTAAAAACATGAATCATACACAGATAAATTTCAAGTACTAATAAAATGTGTGAAAGGATTTAAAAAACATAAATTACATCGAAATCAATAAAATCACCAACAAAATTTATATAAAAATGTTTTGTGCATTTCACAACTTATAAATTAGAATCAATAAATACAAATCAAATTAATATTCTCACACCCCAACACAAATCAATCTACAATTTGATGATTCAAACAAAAATAATAAAAAATAGAAAGTCTCTAATATAAAGATGTGGTATTTATGTTATGAGAAAAAATCAATCTTTAGATTATAATACAATCATTTTCTTGTTATGTGAAACTTCAATCTTTATTGTATTTCTATCACTAGCCACTGGCCATTATAAAATTAATTTAATGTAAACTTAATTATAAATAAAATAAGAGGAATATGATAAGTGCCATGTGTGCAGCTTTACCATCGGCTTTCACCGGTGGCAAGACCCGATCTCTTCTTCTTTTTATTATTGTTAGTTCATCTCTGGGTTCATCTCTTGTTAATCTTCAATAATTTTCCAATTTATTTGGGTTTTGTTTGTCTCTTATTTTGAGAGTTTGGTTTTATTTTATTTGTTTGCAGTTTATAATGTCCGAGATTACAGATCTGCGAAATTTTTATGGTATTGATTTGGTGATAAAGGTTTTTATGGTGATGGTCGATTGCTCAAAATAACAATTGGAGTATTACATCATGTACATATCACTTCAAAAAATTGCTTGGTTACTTATCTAAAAAAGAAAGATTCAACAGCAATATAATTATGCATTCTTCAATTTCAATCATATGAGTAGATGTCGTATGAATTTTTATTATTGAATTATTTTCATTTTTCAAAAAAAAATAAAAAATAAGAGGAATATGATAAGTGCCAAGTGTGCAGCTTTACCAATATACCCGTAAATTTAAAGTAATATATTTAAAATTTGATTAAGCACAAAAGTTTAAATGCAAATAATTTCATCCAATATACACACCCAGAGAAAAAGAACACCAGCCCTCATATTGGGATATATACGTTACAACTTACATGCATATGCATCCAAAACATTTGTTGCATCTGTTTCTAGGTAAAGCTTATCTAGTTGTAAATCACAAAAAACCAACCTTTTAAGAATTAAAAGTCAATAAAATCTGCTCTTCTCCGTCACTATTTTCTCAATCTTTGTCATTTCTCTCAACAACATTCTTTATATGTACACACATTAATCTCTTCAAAAAAAACTGACAACTTCACAATGTCTCGTCTTATCTCTACCACCTTCTTCTTGTTCATCTTCATCTTCTCAACACGTACATGTTCATCTCATCTATTAGCTCCCATTACCAAAGATTACAAAAGTGATATGTATACGATCTCAGTTTATCTGAATAATCCTAGTGAAACCACAAATTTGGTCCTGGACCTGGGTGCAACGTATTCTTGGCTCCATTGTAATTCCACCACCTATAATCGAACCGTTGCTCATCGTTTCGGCTCGGTTGTTACCGCAGCCTCGGCTGGAACACTTGCTCTTCATGCCACTGATGGAAGAAGTGCTGGTAATTTAATCTCTTTACCGGAGTTTATTTTTTCATGTTCTTCAAATCCTGCACTTTTAAAAGGCATACATAATGCGATAAAATTTCCCGGTTTAGCCGGTCTAGGCCGATCCAATTCTTCTCTCCCTGCCCAGCTTAGTTTCGCAGCTCATAGACCGGTTGTATTTGCTTTGTGTTTGTCCGGTTCACCATCTGCTCCTGGTGTAGCATTTTTTAATTTTCGTGGACCCTATCATTTTCTTCCTCAGATCGATCTTGCTAAATCACTTATTTATACACCACTTCTCTCAAGTCCATCTAAGAGGCACACCTTAAGTAATCCTCTACATCGCACGGATGAGTACTCTATCGGGGTCAAGTCAATACAAGTCAATGGGAAATCAATTGGTATTGATCAAAAAATCTTGAGCTTTAATCATAATGGCGTTGGTGGTACCATCATCAGCACAGTTACTCCATACACCATATTAAAAAAATCCATCTATAAAAAATTAATTGAGGCTTTTCTGAGAGAATCAGCTGCACTCAACCTCACGGTAACAAAGCCTGTGAAGCCATTTAGTGTGTGCTATCTAGTGGATAATATCGTGGAGACACAAGTTGGGCCCACAGTGCCCCGTATTGATTTAGTGTTGGACGGTCATGATGTGAAGTGGAGTATATTAGGATCAAATTCAATGGTCAGGATTGTGAATGATGATTTGGATGGTTGGTGTTTGGGATTTGTTAGAAGTGCGAAATTCAAATCAACGGCTGCGATTGTAATCGGAGGACATCAAATACAAGATAATCTGCTACAATTTGATGTAGGGAATAATAGGTTAGGATTTACTAATACAGTATTAGCAAAAAATACCATGTGTGCTAATTTCAATTTCACTAATCATCAGATGAAATGAAATAAATTAGCAATATGTTTTTAATAATAGTATTAAGTGGTAGATTAGAAAATTCTACATTTCTAGTGATTTTCTGCTATGTAATTGTACTTTCGTTCTCTTGTATTAAGTGTTTCGGTTGTAGTAATTTATAAAATAAACTTAAATCTATTATCTGGATAGTGATATAGTGACATTCTTGTATTTTGAAGTATGTTCTTTATATTGCTTGTACTTTTTGTTTCGAATTTTAATAAATAAGTATTCATAATATAGTGAAATATATATTGTTTAATATAGTGATATAAATAGACGCTTATAATTGTATTATTTGTATAAAACATTAATAAATCATTTTATCATTTTTTACAATTTTCTATTTAATATGTTATTAGAGCATCTTCAACGGTATTATTAAAATTGTTAGCTAAAATAATTTAAAATAAATATTATTTAAAAAAATTACTGAACCTGTAAAGTTATTTATTCCAGTAGAGTTGGTTATAATAATTGACTATATTTTAAAAATAGTATTTTATTATTTCAGGTTGTTATAAATAAAATGTATTATTTGGATATGATAATGTGTAATTTAACTAGAAGTTGTTAGAGATTCAACAAATATAACCAACATAGAAAAAGAAATTAGGTAAGGGGAATACATCATTGGAGCAAATAAATTTTTACAAAGATATATTTATGGTATATTTGACACACTTTTAGCTAAGGACTCATCACAGACTCTCGATACAACGAGTAACCTTATTTCATAAATTTATTTTAGAGTTACTCTTACCAAAAAGTTATACATATGTACTTTGATATAAATCGTGAAGTTAAATAACCGAATAATATTATGCATAATCAATTGATTCATAGTTATATTGGTTTACAGACAAATTGATCTTAAAAAGGAGGGCTGGGAATATTTGGCTTCCAGGCCAGCCCAGTTTTGCACCACATTTGAAAGATCCCAGATTCTCAAAAGTTTAACAAGGCTTCCGTCAAAGTATAGTTAAAAACTTCTATTTTAGAGTCCGTTTGAGAAATTTTAAAATAAATAAGTTATAATTTAAACTGAATAAAAATAAAACCATTAAAAAGTTTTAACAGTTCATCAATAAAATAATAGTGGAGGTCCAAAGTTTTTTCAATCACAACATAACCCGCTCTTGTGATCTAGACTCTACGATATTCACATAAACGCTTTTTCAAATGATTAAGGTGTACTGGCACTCTAAAACACACTCTCTCTCTCCCCTCCTCTCCATCTCCGTCTCTCTCTCAAAAGGACTAAGATTTTGTAAAACATGTATCATCGATCTTAACCTAACTCATAAAGAGATAATAAAGAGATAAGATTAAGTTTTCTAATTATAATTAATGGTAATCCGAAATTCCAATTTTTTAATAATTAAATCACACTTAATTAATTAATAACTTATTTCAGAATTAATTTAATTAATTAATCTTTATTATTTAATTAAACAAGTCATACTTAAATTATTAAAAATTACTTATTTAATTTAAAATCATAATTTTTATTTAATTTAAAATCATAATTAAAATTATTTCTCATTCAAGCATTTTTTACGTGTCTATAGGTTATTATTACGTTGACAACAATTTAATATCTTATTAAAATTGTAAATAATGAGCGGCATCCAGTAATATATCATTGCTACCCAAGTAATAATTATTAAATCAGTGATTCGATTAAATCTTTTGTGAATAATGGACAATTTAATTTAACGCTTTAACAATATATAATTATTAAATTTGAGGCATGTAGTGTGCCATCTTCTTCAAAATTTAATTTACTTTCCTTGATCGATTCAACATTTGAGCATGACCAAGCATTTGATAGCCTACCTCAAAAAAGAGGTTAATAATATCACTTCTAAAATATAGGATGTTTAAATCCAATCTAGATCATTCATGTTTGTCATACGAGTCACAATGTACCCATTATCCACTTTTATCATTCCCTAGTCAAAGATAAATTTTAACCATTTATATAGTTTGTCTTGTTTAAATTTTTTATTTTCAGTTTTTCTTTTTCTTCAAATTATTTTCAAATAGTTAAAAAGTTCGTCCAAAAAGATTAAAAATTGATAACTAAGATTAAAAATTGATAACAAATATAGTGTTAGGATAAACAAATAAATCAGAAAATTAAAGGATAAAATATTCTGCTAGAAGAACAATTGATTGAGTTTGAGACATCTAGGAGATAATGTAGTAACGTTAGATATGAGTTAGTCAATAATCTTAAAAGGGAATAATTGTTAAAGACGAATTAGAATGAGAATGAGAAACAATCAAGAAATGGACTTGGTCATCTAAGACTATCAAGAAGGTATTTATTGAATAACCATTGTTCGTGTTTGTGCCGTAAAGAAAACACTATTATGTCTTAGATTGAGATATTTGGAGTATTAATTTTTATATTCTATAAATTATTCCGCTTATAATTTATTATGTCTTTATTCACTATGATATAAATATTAGATTTATAAATGTCCTTAGAATATGATATGCATTATATATATCTAAGTACGTAACTTAGAAATGAGATTATGATAATAGTATCAATATTTCTAAAGATCCCTAGTCGAGTATTATAATTAAGAGACAATAATAATTCATTAAAACTAGTGTGTTTGTTGACTGATGATCACATCCCAATGATCATAGGTATAATGATACTAAAGTCGAAAATACAGGCACATGTAACTATACATGGTGTTGGACATACCCAATGTGAGATACTGCATCTCTTTTGTATCATAAATAATTCTCACTGTGATAATGATGTAATGGTCCTTAGACTTGAAATCTTTATATTTCTATACAAGAATTAATGTACTTTGATTACATTAAAAGTTAACTTTGACCGGGTAATTATAAAAGTGTATTTCATGTAGTATAAGAAATATTAATGATCTAGAAAGGATTTAACCCTCCTAATATTAGGAGTGAAATTATCGGCCTCTTGTGTGAGCTAGACTATGAAATGCATGACCACGCTCAAATATTAATTTCATATGATAGTCTACTTATTGATCAAGAAAATATGGATTGAATATTGATGAGGATGACACATTATATGTCTCCAGTTTAATCTATAATATGTGGTTAAAGGAATTATATTACATTGTCCAATATTCACGAAAGGTTTAATCGATTACCAATTTAAATATTATTACTTGGGTAACAATGATGTATTACTAGATGTCGCTCAGTATTATACGATTTTTAAATTATATTTAAAATTCATTGTCAACGTAATAATAACATATAAGGTCACACACAGAAAATGCTTGAAGAATTATTTAATTTAAATTGGATTTTAATTAAATTAAAGTAATTCAAATTATTTATAAAATTAACTAGGTTTGCCTTAAATATGAAATTCAGTGGTTAAATAATTAAGTGAGACTTAATTATTATATAAATAGGGATTTCATATTAATAATAGCTCCTAATTAGTTAAGAGTTATAATTCATTTTTCTACTACTTAAATAATATATCTTGTGGATGATTTTTAACACAAGGCTTTTGTTAGATATTGAATGCAACACAATGGGGGGGGGTTGAATGTGTTTCTTGGATTTTAGGTGGACAAAGCAGTTTAGATTTTGCAGAGATATTATGTTTACAAAAATAAATCAACAAGCACGGTATTTCCAAAACTCACTTAATTTGTATTAATTAAGTTTGTCTTGCTACAACTTCTATGTTCTTAAGAAAATTAGAACTCAGCTTCATCTTGAGAGAATACAAGAAAATTTAGATTTGTTTGTTACTTGTGAACTAAGAACCAGTGCATGCTTTATAGACTAGCAGCACAGGTTTACAAGTCTTGCACTAAAATGTACTAAACTACTTTCTAAAGCAACCTTTTTCTATTTCCATTTCTAGCTTAGCAAATTTGTGCAGAATCTTGCAGGCCTGTGACCATCCTTTGTCCAGTTAATCTTGGCCCTTAATCCTGTATTCTTATAGCTACTTTGTAGAATTTTCAATCTAGTGAATAGATCGTCTGTTAACTGATAATCTTGAATCTTTAACTTGTCTGCATTCTGTATTTGAGAAGTATGTCGAGATCTCCAGTTTGTTCTATAGAGAAGTGACATCTCGATAAGTATAATGACTTATCTAGATCTACGAGTTCTCTATAGGTATACTTGACTTGTCGAGGTCTCTAGATCTTTGCATGCGAAATAACTTGTCGATATGTCTGAGATCACTATATGTAGAACTGACTTGTCAATATCTCTGAGATCTCTATATACACATTTTGACTTATCGATATCTCTGAGATCTCTATATGAAAAATTGACTTGTCGATATCTCCAATTCTTCACATCTTCATTTGACTTGTCGATATCTCTGAGTTCTCTACTTCTTCATTTGACTTGTCGATATCTCTGAGACTTCTCTATAAGCCATTTTGGACTTCTCGATAAACCATTCTGGACTTCTCGAATAACTTTTCGATATAACTTGATCTGTGACTTTTCAATATCTTGACTTAGAATATTTTTTATAAAAATTTTTATTCAACTCCAAGCTTCTACACTTTTCTCTGAGCCACGATCATGGTTTGATCTTTTTCCAGAGTTTATTCCTTAGCTTGAATCTGTTCACAAAAAAAATCCTTCAGTCTAATCTTCTAAATTTTTTACAGACTCAAGAAATACAAGACAAAATACAAAATTAATTATCAAACAACTAAATCTTAGGGTTGTCAATGTGACTTAGTCTTGTTATTGTACATGCATGTCTTGCACAACAATCTCCCCCAATTTGTGCGAAGGTTGCTTATCACAAATTCATGCCTGATAACAAGACTAACCCCAAGCTAAAATCAATTACATAAAAAAAGACAAATTGACAAATTTTTATACATTGAGTAGTTACATCAGTTCGAACATTACAGACACTAGGTGAATTTTTCATAGCCTGGTTCTTTCCTAATGAGGTTCTCGAGATTTACTAGCACTTGAAGTTCTTCATTTTATTTATGTCCCTCTTAAGGCTTCTACCGGCTTGAGCCATTCATCCAATGAGTAACTGTTGAGGTAACCAACTCTGAACCTTGAAAATATGCCAATTTGAATGTTTAGAAAATGTCCATCTTTTGATATTCTACTCAGCCCCTTGCCTTGAGTTCATTTAATCTCTGTTCAAACCTATCAATCTCCCTAGCATACCGACTTTCCCTTTCCTCCTTATCATCCTTTATTCTTGCATGTCTTTAATTCCTCTCTCCCAACCTTTCAGACATGACGACCTTCCATATTCTTATACTAGTATCCTTGTCCTTCATCAAACTGATCACCCTCTTCAATTCTGTGGTTAAAAATGTTTCCATTACTTCCCTTCTAAGCAAAATAAAGGAGTCATCCAAATATTAGATTATGACTTCTGCCAAAGAAACAACCCAAACTTTGACAATTTCTTCAGATAATTGTTGGAAATAGTCATCATCTGTTATGCTCATGTTTAGAGGCATAAAGTCATCTTGATTGAAGCAGTTCCAGATGACACCTGCATCATCTTGCATTTTCCTTAGTTTTCTCCCAACAGTCTTGAAGTGAGTTTTGGTTGGAGACTTGAATGAAGGTAGGTTTGTGATTTTATTTAATGTGACTTGGCTGGATCTGTATGGTATCTTGAATAAGGAGTTTGCAGTTTTTTACACAAGAATTTAGGTTTGTGAGGTTAGATTGGTTGTGTTTGTTTGGCTTGGTTTAGAGGTTTGAGTAGGTTGGATTTTTAAAAGTTTAGCTTCCTGGATATTTTGTTTCTGAGACTCCCCTTCACCACCTCTCCTACTTTTCTTTCCATCTTATTTCCCCTTTCTCTTCTCATACACCTTGCTTCCTGTTGTTTTACAAGATTGACTTGGAATTGAGCCAGAAGATTTGTGTCCATCCTTCTTGTTAGGTCACACACACTGTAGAAGGGGGTTGAATACAGTGTTTACTACAATCAAATCGAATATAAGAACTCAAGTAACAGAAAACATATTTTATTCAACACAATAAATTCTGTTACAAAGAACTGTCCTCTCTCGGTGATGAACAAATTATCACGAGAGCTGCTATGGTTACAATAAATAATAAACTCGATTATGATAACACTTATAGTGTAAACCCTATGCTTGTGTTTATATACTACACAGTTACAAGATAATCTTCTAATTGATATCGAATACAATTCTACTTCCTAATATCTATCAACCAGTTATCTTTTCTTCTAAGTATTCTATTCTTCATAGAATTCTTCTTCATACATATCTCTTCTTATGTTTGTCTTGATCTTCTTTCCTTTCAATTAGCCGCCTTCCTTATCTAAATGTCTCCTTAAGTCCTGATATTATGTCCAGATGAATATCTCCTGATAACTTAAGTTCTTACAACTTAAGTTCTGATATCTTAAGTCCTGACTTCAGTATAAGTACTGATTTACAGTTAAGTACTGATTTGTCATGTTAAGTAAGATCTGAAAACTAAACACAAATCATATTAGACATGACATCACAAATATATCTAACAATCTCCCCCAACTTGTAAATTAGCATAATATTGAAGTTTAACAGATATTTGATGATGTCAAAAATATTAAGTACAAATGCATGAGAATTTGACTAGATAACTACAACTTACAGTCCTTATAGCTTTACCATCCTCAAAGTCTGATAACAGCTTCAGTCTGTATACACTTCAGAATTTAAGCAGTTGTAGATTTTTGACTTGGCTTCAATTTCTGATCTCTTTGATGTCAGGAGTTGTTCTGAGATAGTTCTTCAACAAACATCTCCCATCATATTCAAGTTCATTGATCATTCTCCTTTTAGCATTCTTCAGTTCAACTGTATCTTCACCAGTTTGAAAAATAGCTGCCCTGAGATCATTTATCTTAGCTTTCCTTATATCCTGATCTAGTCTGATGATGTAGGCTTTATCAGACTCAAGATTGAATTCAAGTCCCTTAATACCAGAAAATGTAGTGATGATTTTTGCAGTATTAGGCTTCATTTCAACAATTTCTCCACTGTGAGATCTATACTTGGGACAGTATGGGCTGTCAGACTTTACAGAGTAAAGCTTCTTCTGTCTTTGAATATTTGACTTTAAACATCCTGCAGCACCATCTGTTGATCTGTTTTTAACTTGAAGCAGAAATAGAACATGTTCCAGTTCTTCAAAATACTTCAATGAAATTGCATTCTCCCTGATCTGGAATACCCTTCCATCTGTCATAAAATATAACATGATGTCTTCTTTCAAAACAGAATGGTAAACCATTTGTACAGATTCAAGTTGATTCAATCTCTTAGGAGTTTCTCCTACACCTGGTTCACTTAAGGAAGTCGGATCAAGTGTTGTGTATTCTTCTTTCATCAGAACTACCCAATCCTGATTTGTCTCTTGTTTCCTTTCCTGTAACAACTCTTGCTTCAAAACCACTTGATTTAGTCTTCAAAGGTTGAGTCTGTTGAGCTTTTGTGAATCCTGGTAGTAGCATCTTTGAAGGTTTAATATGAGCAATGTCAGAGGTTTCCTTTTCCTTATCTTCTGATATCAAGCCAACTTGAGCTATGTCAGAGGTTGTTTGCTTCACTGTCATATCAGAATTTACTAAGTCATGATCTTGAACAATATGAGCTATGTCAGAGGTTGTTTGAATATCCTTTTTCTTCAAAATCAGACTAGCATCTTTATCAGATTTTTCTTTCAGATCCATGACTGGCATATATACCTTTACAGGTTCACCAATTTTTTCTTTGCCCTTGGATCTTGGATCTATCTCCACTTGTGATTTGGCTTTGGTTGCCTCAGAAATTGTCCTTTCCTTAATCACAATACCTTTAGGTTTTGGAAGTATCTTTTCAACAACAGAAGCTTTAGATTTGGAGTTGACTTTTTCTGTTTTAAGTCTAGCTTCTTCTTCTTTTAGACTTTCAAAGTCCATTCCAGGATTTTCTTTGAGAAATAATCTCTTTGAAATCTCTTCATCAAGTTCCAGATGTTCAGTAGAACTTATCCTTTTACCAGTATCAGAACTTATTCTTCTCCTAGTATCAGAACTTGTTCTTTGACTTGTAGTTCCAGCTTTGCTTGATGAAAAACCTTTGCCTTGACCATGACCTCTACCCATTCCAGAGTTTCCCTGGTCATCATTTCCATCATCCTTACCCTTCAGTGGTTTAATAGATTTGCATTTGGACTTAATTACCTTCTCCCCCTTTTTGGCATCAGCAGGTAAAAGAAGAGAGACAAACAATTCCACTGAGGATTGGATCTTATTGAGTTGAGTTTGATGAGAATCTTGATTCTTTAAAATTTCATCAATCTGAGCTTGTTGCTTCTCCTGAGTTTTTTCAATATACCTAATTCTGTCAAAGGCTGGCTTGAAAAATCTGTTCTTTTCCAATTTTATATTCGTATCTTGCTGGATCAAAGATTCTTGAATTTTATTCACCTTGTCATGAGTTATTGAGTGTTGACCTTGAAGGTGCCTAGTACTCATGGCAGTAACTCTCAGTTGTGCCTTGAAATCATCATTTATCAGCATTTCATCAGCTTTGGCAAGATGCTCAGCAAGAATTTTTTCAGAAGGAACAAAACTAACTGTGTTCCATTCCTTAGTCCACTCCTTTCCTCTAGAAGTTTCACTCCAAGGTACTGGTGCATCCTCTCTAACAAACTTCTTGACTAAATCAGCTTTGCATGGAGCTTGTTGAGGTGCATGTCCTGATGGACCAGCTGCATCAGCATCTACATTTGCAGCAGCTTCACCAGTAAGTTCAGCATTATCAGCATCAGAACTTACAGAGCCTGCAGTATCAGCATCCTCTGATAGAATAACAGTATGTGAGGCTATAGAGGCTTCAACTTCATCCTCTAAATTCTGATCTGCAACTAAGTTCTGATCAACAGCCAAATCTTGATGCCCACCTAAAATCTGATTTTCATCATCTAGATTCAGAATTGGTGTGGTTGGAAAATCTTCATTGAAATCAGCATCTAGAATTGGTGTTGTTGGTAGAGTGAGTTGAGTTGGAGGAGCTTCCAAGTACAGAACCTCAGGCACAATCAAGTTATGAATATCAATTTCAGCACTTGTACCTTCAGCACTTGTACCTGGGTCTTCAGTATGTACTGGATCATTTATTGGAGACACGGGAGGTGTAGACACTTTCTCTGGAATATTCTCTTGTTCTTGAATAGGAGACTTGTGAGCTGATTCAGCAGTAGGAAGTAATTCAATGACTATAGGTTCTGTTAGGATCAGAGATTCCTGACCCCCTTCCTTAGCTACTTCTTCCAGAGTTTCTTCAGAGTGTGATGATACACTTACAACCCTCCTGGCTCTTTTCTTTTTAAGTCTCTTTGCAGAATTAGAGACTTTGGGAGATTAATCATCAGTATTTAGCTTTCTAAGCCTTTTGAGGGGCCTAGAACTCCCAGTTTCAGCATCTTTCTGAGAAGTGATCTTCTCAGCTTCTACAACAACAGGTTCTGATATGGGAACCTGTTCCTCATTGTCTGACTCATCTCTCAGAACAGTTTTCCTTCTCTTTTGTTGAGTTTGAGGTACTATCTTAGTCCTCTTGGGTTTAGAAGATGAAGGCTTCACAGGATGTGCTGAAGGTTGAGGTTGAGATGACTGTGATGGTTTAAAATATGTCCTGATAGATGGTTGAGTTGGTTGAGGTTGAGAAGTTTGAGGTTGGTGAGAGATGGTAGGTTCTGATGGCTGTTGAGTTGGTTGTGATGTGTTGGTGGGTTGGACATCAGGGTAAACAAATATGTATATTTGTGGATCAGCATTTACCAGAATCTGTTTTACTAACTGGGGAATTTGTAAGGGTCTCTGCACTTGTTTCTTAATGTCAGCATTTAACAAATCATTAAAGGCTGTTAGGTCACACACACTGTAGAGGGGGGGTGAATACAGTGTATAGCACAATCAAATCGAATTCTAATAACACAAGTAACAGAAAACAGACTTTATTCAAAGCAATAAATTCTGTTACAGTATGGAACTGTCCTCTCTCAGTGATGAACAAATATCACGAGAGCTGCTAGGGTTACAATAAATAATCTTCTCCATAATGATAACACTTATAGTGTAAACCCTATGTATGTGTTTATATACTACACAGTTACAAGATAATCGCTAATTGATATGGAATATAAATCTGCTTCCTAAAATATATGAATCAGATATCTTTTCTTCCAAGTATTCTATTCTTCATAGAATTCCTTCTTCATGCATATCTCTTCTTACGTTTGTCTTGATCTTCTTTTCCTTTCAATCAGCCACCTTCCTTATCTGAATATTTCCTTTAAGTCCTGATATTATCTTCTGATAAATATCTCCTGAACCTTAAGTACTGATGACTTAAGTTCTGACTTCAGTATAAGTGCTGATTTCAGTTAAGTACTGATTTGTCCTGTTTAAGTAAGATCTGAAAACTAAACATAAATCATATTAGACATGACATTATCAAATATATCTAACAATCTCCCCCAACTTGTAAATTAGCATAATATTCAAGTTAACAGATATTTGATGATGTCAAAAACATTAAGTACAAATGCATGAGAATTTGATTAGATAACTACAACTTACAGTCCTTAAAGCTTTACCAACTTTAACTTCTGATAACAACTTCAGTCTGTATTTATATCAGAATTTGAGCAGTTGTAGATCTTGAATTGGCTTCACTTTCTGATCTCTCTGATGTTAGGAGTTGTTCTGAGATAGTTCTTTAACAAACACCTCTCAGCATATCTGAGTTCATCAATCATCCTCCTTTTAGCATCTTTAAGTTCTGCAGAATCTTCACCAGTTTGAAAGATTGCAGCCCTGAGATCATTAATTTTAACTTTCCTTATGTCCTGATCCAGTCTGATCAAATATGCCTTGTCAGACTCAAGATTGAATTCCACAGCCTTGTAACCCAGAAAGGTAGTTATAATCTTAGCAGAGTTAGGCTTCATCTCAACAATATCACCCTTGTGATCTCTGTACTTTGGAAGATATGTGCTGTCAGACTTTACAAAATAAAGCCTTTTCTGTCTCTGAATTTGACTCTTCAAATAGTTTGCAGCACTTTATGTTATTTTGTCATTCACTTGAAGTAAGAATAATACATGTTCCAATTCTTCAAAATACTTCAGTGGAATGACATTTTCCCTTATATGATAAACCCTACCATCTGTCATGAAGTACAACAAGATGTGTTTTTTCAAGTAGGTATGGTAAACCATCTGTATAGATTCTAGTTGATTCAATCTTTCAGGAGTTGCTCCAATACCTGGTTCACTTAAGGAAGTTGGATCATTGGTTGTGTTCTGTATTCTTCTTTCATCAGCATTACCCAATCCAGATTTATCTCTTGCTTCCTTTCCAGTAACCACTCTTGCTTCAAAACCACTTACAGCAGTCTTCAAAGGTTGAGTCTGTTTGACTTTGGTGAATCCTGGTAGGAGTAACTTTGAAGGTTTAACATGAGCAATGTCAGAGGTTTCCTTTGATTTATCTTCTGATATCAAGTTAACTTGAGCTATGTCAGAGGTTACTTGCTTCTTTGAGATATCAGAACTAACTATATCTTTACTCTGAACAACTTGAGCCATTTCAGAGGTTGTCTTAGAAATTTTTCTTGAAGTCAGAGCAAGATCAGCATCTTCAACAGTAATTTCTTCATCCACAGGAGGCACATAAACCTTGATAGGTTCACCAACTTTCTCTTTGCCCTTGGACCTTGGATCTATCTGTAATTGTGATTTAGCCTTGGTTGCTTCAGGATTTGTTCTTTCTTTTATCACAATGCCTTTCGCCTTTGGAAGTTTCTTTTTACCAACTGAAGCTTCAGATTTGACTTTTTCTGACTTAAGTCTAGCTTCTTCTTCCATCAGACTCTCAAAGTCCATTCCTGGATTTTCTTTCAGAAATAGCTGTCTTGATATTTCTTCATCAAGATCTAAAAGTTCATCAGAACTTATCCTTTTACCAGTAGCAGAAGTAATTCTTTTTCTAGCATCAGAACTTGTCCTGTGACTTGTAATTTCATCTCTTCTTGATGAGAAACTTCTACCTTGACCATGACCTCCACCCATTCCAGAGTTTCCCTGGTCATCTTTTTCATCATCCTTCCCCTTCAGTGTCTTAACAGTTTTGCATTTGGACTTAATTACTTTCTCCCCCTTTTTGGCATCAGCAGGTAAGAGAAGAGAGACAAGCAATTCCACTGAGGCTTGGATTTCATCGAGTTGAGATTGCTGAGAAGCTTGATTTTTCAAAATATCATCAATCTGAGACTGTTGCTTCTCTTGGGTCTTCTCAATGTAAGCAACTCTGTCAAAGGTAGGTTGGAAGAATTTTTTCGTATCAAGTTTCTGAGTCATTTCTTGCTTGAGCAATTCTTCTCGAATTTTATGTAACTCTGCATGAGTTGTTGAATGGAGACCTTGAAGATGTCTAGTACTCAATGCAATGACTCGAAGCTGTGTCTTAAAATCATCATTAATTAACATTTCATCAGCTTTTGCCAAGTGCTCAGTAAGAATCTTTTCAGATGGAACAACGGTAACTGAGTTCCATTCCTTATTCCACTCCTGTCCTCTAGGAGTTTCACTCCAAGGTACTGGTGCTGCTCTTGTAACAAACTTCTTAACTAGTTCAGATTTATGAACAGTTTGTTGAGGTGCATGTCCTGAAGGACCAGCTTCATCAGCATCTGCATTTATAGCAGCATCACCAGTAGTATCAGCATTTGAAGTATCAGAACTGAAAGAATCAATATCTTCTGATAAAACAACAGTATGAGAAGCAATTGAGGCTTCAGCATCATCCTCTAAGTGCTGATCTGTTTCCAAGTTCTGATCAACAGCCATATCCTGATGCTCACCTATATTCTGATCATCAACATCTAGATGCAGAGAAGGTGTTGTAGACAATTCTGGAGTTTGAGTAGCATCAGTAAAAGGTGTTGTTGATGGATTAATTGCTGTTGGAGCTTCTAAGTAGAGAACCTCAGGCATAACCAGGTTGTTAATATCAATTTCAGCACTTGTGCCTGGGTCTACAGGAGATATAGTTTCATGTACAGGAGACATAGATGGTGTGTTTGCCTTGTCTGTAGCAGCTTCCTGAGTTGGCGACAATGGAGAGGGAGATGCAGTAGCTTCAGCAAATTCTGGTTCTTTTGAGATCAGAGATTCCTGATCTCCTTCCTTAGCTGCTGCTTCCTCATCATCTGAAGCTAGCCTTTTAGCTCTCTGTTTCTTGTATCTCTTTGAAAGTGGGGATTCCTTGGGAGGTTCAGCATAAGTCATTCTTCTAAGCCTTTTGAGAAACTTGGATCCCCCAATTCCAGAATCCTTCTGAGAAGGGACCTTCTCAGCTTCTTTAACAACAGGTTCTGATGTAGAAACCTGTTCCTCACTATCAGACTCATCTCTCAGAACATTCCTCCTTCTCTTCTGTGGTTTCTGAGGGACAGTCTTTCTCCTCTTGGGCTTGGAAGATGAAGGCTTCACAGTATGTGCTGATGATGAAGGTTGAGCTATCTGTGAAGGTTTGAGATGTGTTCTGATAGAGGATTGAGGTATAGATGTATGAGTGGTATGTTCTGATGGTTGTTGTGGTGTTTGGGATGTGGTGGTAGGTTGTACATCAGGATAAACAGATCTATAGGTTTGAGGATCAACATTTACCAGGATTTGTTTTATAGACTGAGGAATCTGTAAAGGTCTAACCACCGTTTTCTAAAGGTCAGCATTCTACCTCATCTCCCTAGACTGGGAAGAAGAACAACAGTCATTGGAAGTGTAAAACAGGGTTTAATGCGCACAAGAAACAAGTCAATATTATTGTGCATGTACGTGTTCCACTAAACCTAATTGTATTGACTGTTAATATCTCACCCGTACATATTCATATTTAAAATAAGACTGTTTCAGATTTTAACCACAAATAAGTCAAATAGAGGATCAAAATTTAATATCAGCACTTAGACTTATATCAGAACTTAACAGTCATCAGAACATGATTTCTTAACTCGAAAACTGAATGCCTATCTCTGTGATTCTTCACACAAATTCTGATTTCGGTTCTTCAGAACTTATTTATCAGAACTTCCATCAGAACTTGTCCTCAGAATTTATGCAATCTGACACATAAACTGTTCATCTAAAACAACATTGAACGCCACAATAATTTTCATCATTCATATGGAGTGTAAGTGTGTGCATTAAGCAAAATATCAGACAAAGAGTAAAGTCTGATTCACTTCAGTACATCTTAGAAATAAGGCATAACTTAGAACTTTACTAAAATCTGTCATTATTCTGAAGTTTACTTTTGAATGAGTTCATGCACGAGTCAACCTCAACTGTTTTGTGCCTATTTTATGCATCTTTTGAAATTCTATTTTACAGTGGCTTCTCAGTGTAAGTGAGTCATGACTGCTTATCAGAATTTATGCTATTATCAGGGTATTTCTCCAGTAATCATAGAGTGTGAAAAGTCACCAAGAAAAATAATTATTTGCTTTTTTGATGCATATTACTTAATACCAGCAATGCACTTGGGTCGTCCCTTCCACATTTTTACTCTAGATCTCAAAGGAGTACCTGATTTTTATTCCCTTTTCTTTTACTTTTTCTTTTGATGAGTGAGGTTTATCAGCACTTAGTACATCCATCAGATTTACTAACATCAGAACTTAACATATGAAAAGCATTATTCTAGTTTTTGACTTAGTAATAAGATAGACAAAGTAAACGTGACTAAGCTCAATATCAGAATTTGCTTGTGTCAATAGATTTCCACAAATAATTAATTCTAACATGGGATCTCTAGTATGTTAAAGACTACTAGGTCAGCATCTAGCACAGTTATCCTCATAGGATTGAATAGTCACAGAAACAGTCAGTTAATTATCAGAGTTTAGAAATTCACATCAAACAACAATCAGTACTTAAGCAATTTTCAATTAAGCACAGAATACACAAAAGAGTAATTTCTGTAAATACTGATCATAAAGTCTGATGCATCAGAACAAAAACTAAGCAGATTTAGAGAAAGAACCTGAAACCATTCCAAGTTCATTTACCAATCTTGTAAAAGTAGCTTCACACAGTGGTTTTGTGAAGATATCTGCTAGTTGTTGATCTGTTGGAACAAAGTGCAATTCCACAGTACCTTCATCCACATGTTCCCTTATAAAGTGGTACCTAATGCTGATGTGCTTTGTCATTGAGTGTTGAACTGGATTACCTTTCATAGCAATAGCACTTTGATTATCACAGTAAATAGGGATTTTAAAATATGTTAACCCATAATCCAGTAACTGATTCTTCATCCAAAGAATCTGTGCACAACAACTTCTTGCAGCAATGTATTCTGCTTCTGTAGTTGATGTGGAAATTGACTTTTGTTTCTTGCTAAACCAAGAAACCAATCTGCCTCCAAGAAATTGGCAGCTTCCACTTGTGCTTTTCCTGTCAATTTTGCAACCTGCAAAATCTGCATCTGAGTAACCTATTAGTTTAAAATCTGATTCTCTGGGATACCACAGTCCCAGATCAGCTGTTCCCCTAAGATACTTGAAAATTCTTTTCACAGCTGTTAAGTGAGGTTCTCTTGGATCTGCTTGAAATCTTGCACAAAGAGAGGTAGCATACATGATATCAGGTCTACTAGCAGTTAGATAGAGTAGAGAGCCAATCATACCTCTGTAATCAGTAATATCTACTGATTTACCAGTATCCTTATCCAGTTTTGTTGTAGTGTCCATGAGAGTGGATGCACTTGAACAATCTTGCATTCCAAATTTCTTCGGCAAATTTCTGGTGTACTTGGTTTGACAAATAAAAGTGCCTTCTTCATTCTGCTTGACTTGAAGGCCCAGAAAATAGCTAAGTTCCCCCATCATACTCATTTGATATCTTGACTGCATCAGTTTGGCAAACTTCTTGCAAAGTCTGTCATTTGTAGAACCAAAGATGATATCATCAACATATATCTGAACCAGAAGTAAGTCACTTCCATGGTTGAGGTAGAACAGTGTGTTATCTATAGTTCCTCTGTTAAATCCACTTTCCGGAAGAAACTGAGCTAAAGTCTCATACAGTGCTCTTAGAGCTTGCTTAAGGCCATAAAGTGTTTTATCAAGCCTGTAGACATGATTAGGATACTTGGGATCTACAAAGCCTCGAGGTTGTTCAACATATACTTCGTCCTCCAATTCTCCATTGAGAAAAGCACTTTTCACATTCATTTGAAAGACAGTAAACTTTTTGTGAGCAGCATAAGCCAAAAATATCCTTATGGCTTCCAATCTAGAAATTGGTGCAAATATTTCATCATAATCAATTCCCTCCTATTGAGAATATCCTTTTGCAACCAACCTTGCCTTATTCCTTATAATTATGCCATCACTATCAGTTTTGTTTCTGAATACCAACTTTGTACAAACAACAGATCTGTTCTTTGGTCTTGGCACTAGGGTCCAGACTTTGTTTCTTTAAAATTCATTTAACTCTTCCTGCATTACTTGCACCCAATCAGTATCTTGAAGATCTTCTTCCACTTTCTTTGGTTCAGTCTGAGAAAGAAAAGAATTGTAAATACATTCACTTGAAGTAGTTGTTCTAGTTCTGACACCTGCATCAGGATTTCCAATTATTAAGTCAGGTGTATGTGATTTAGTCCACTTTCTTGCAGATGGAAGGTTTTCTCTAGAACTGGATGCTCCCACATGATCTATGCTATCTTCATCAATATTTTCTTATGCTCCCCCTGAAACTATGCTCTCTGAGTTGGATCCTTCAGAATTTAAGTTTTCAGAACTATCAGAACTTGGCTTATCAGAACTTGACGAATCAGAACTTGAAGAGCCAGTTGTATGTTCTGATGCTTCTTGAGATGTGGTTTTATCTTGAGTATGCTCCCCCTGCATAGGTGCATCTTCCTTTGGCGTAGTCACCACAGTTTCAATAACATCAGAGTTTAATCCATCAGAGTTTGCAGTATCAGGATTTAGACTGTCAGGATTTTCAGTATCAGAATTTAAGTCTTCATTTTCAAATCTCAACTGATCATGATCATTGAAATCTTCAAGTCCAGTAATCTTCTTATCATCAAAAGAGACATTGATAGATTCCATGACCACTCTTGTTCTCAAGTTATAGACTTTGAAGGCTTTTGTGGAAAGTGGATATCCAACAAAGATTCCTTCATCAACTTTTAGATCAAATTTGGATAGTTGTTCAGGGTGAGTCTTAAGAACAAAACATTTGCATCCAAATACATGAAAAATACTTCAGATTTGGCTTTTTTTCTTCACCATCTCATATGGTGTCTTTCCTTGCTCGTTAATGAGTGTTGCATTCTGAGTAAAACAAGCAGTCTACACAGCTTCAGCCCAGATATAGGTTGGAAGCTTTGCTTCATCAAGCATTGTACGTGCAGCTTCAATGAGAGTTCTATTCTTTCTTTCAACAACTCCATTTTGTTGTGGAGTTCCAGGAGCAGAAAATTCCTGCTTGATTCCATGGTCTTTGCAGAACTCTTCCATTATCAAATTCTTGAACTCAGTACCATTATCACTTCTTATTATATTCACTGAATCTTTGACCAATTTATCCAGTTGCCTGACATGATCAATCAAGATAGATGCAGTTTCACTTTTTGTGTGCAAGAAATACACCCATGTGTATCTGGTGAACTCATCCACTATGACCATAACATATTTCTTCTTTGCAATAGACATGACATTTACTGGACCAAATAGATTAACATGTAGTAGGTGATAAGGCTCAAGAATTGATGATTCAGTCTTGCTCTTGAATGAGGATTTCCTTTGTTTAGCCTTCTGACAAGACTGACAAGAATCACAAAGGCCATCAGGAGCAAATACTGACTTTGGCAGTCCTCTCACAAGATCTTTCTTGACTAGTTCATTTATATTGTTGAAATTTAAATGAGAGAGTTTCTTGTGCCAATTCCAGCTTTCTTCAATTGATGCTCTACTCATCAGACAGATTGCAGAACCATCAGTACTTGTTGAAAGCTTGGCTTCATAGATGTTACCATGCCTGTATCCTTTCAGAACAACTTTGCCTGTAGATTTACTAATAACTTCACAGTGTTCTTCAAAGAAATCCACATGATAACCTCTGTCACAGATTTGACTAACACTCAGCAGATTGTGTTTAAGTCCTAAGACCAGAGCTACTTCTTTAATGATGACATTCCCAAGATTGATATTGCCATATCCCAACGTTTTTCCAATGTTGCCATCTCCATAAGAAACACTTGGGCCAGCCTTCTCCACAAAGTCTGATAGTAGGGCTTTATTTCCAGTCATATGTCCTGAACATCCACTGTCCAGAACTAGGATGTTTTTCCTGTTGCCCTGCAATCACAAAGACCACTAATGATTAGTTTTAAGGACCCAGACTTGCTTGGATCCTTTGGCCTTATTAAGTTTGTTAACATTTGCAGCGGATTCAGCATCAGAGTTTATGTTAACATTTTTCTTATCAGAATTTACACTATCAGACTTTGAATCAGAACTTACTCTAGAAGGAACAATGCTAACTTTCTTTAAAGAAGGTTTTATTTGGTAATAATCATAGTACAGACTATGATATTCCTTACAAGTATAAATGGAATGCCATAAACTACCACAATGAAAACAAGGATTTTGTGGCTTATATCTAACAGACTGATTCTTAACTCCTGACTTTGAAGGTAAGGAGTTTATGTTCTTATTCATCCTGCAAAAAGAAGCCAGATGGTTAGAACTTCCACAGTTATGACACCTTATAATCATTGCTTTTATTCACACCTTCCTTTCCATTCCTATTTTTCCTAGGTGATTTTACCTTGTTTGCATTCTTAACATCTTTCAGCTTATGCTTAAGCTGCTTCTTTGTCATTAAGCCTCCGTTTACTTCAGTTGTCTTTTCCTGTTTTAGTTTGTCAGAAGTTAATTCCTTTTTAACTTCTGATTTCTCATTATTAGACTTTTCAGCTACAAACTTAACAGGCTTTAACTTAGATTTTTGATTAACAACTATAGGCTTAATTTCTACAGTTCCTTTATCATTTTTATCATCTTCATAACCTAAGCCCTCTTTCCAGTTTTCACTACTTAACAAATTTTGAGTTGTTCTGCCAGAGTTAGTCCAAGTCCTGATAATCTCTCTTTCCTTTTCTAACTCAGCTTTTAGAGATTCATTCATTTTAAGCACTTCATCCCTAACATAGAAAGCATCATCTCTATCTTTCTGAGTTTGATGGAACATGACTAACTCTTTTTCTAAATAATCATTCCTCTTTTTGCAAGCAAGATTTTCAGAAGTTAATCTTTCACATGTTAAAGTTTGATCTCTATAGCTAATGAACATGGTTTTAAGATATCTTCTCAACTCATTAATATCATCAGTATGAAAGGTATAAGTAGTTTGAGGTACCTTTAACTCAGCAGCTTCAGAACTGCTTTCAGCACTTGCCATATCAGCATTTGCCATCAAGGCATAATTCTCCTCACTTTCAGAATCTGAGGTGTTTGTCCAGCTTTTATTCTTTATGACAAGAGCCTTGCCTTTGTCACTCTTCACTTTCTTTCAATCAGGAGATATGTGGGCTTTCTCACCATAGTTGTAGCATTTGACATTTGTATAATCTCCTCTGTCAGACTTTCCTCCTTTGCCCTCAGATTTTCTGAAATTCTTCTTATCAGAACTTGGACCTTTCCTGGAAAACTTCTTTCCCTTCCTGAACTTCCTGTATGCAATCTTTGTGATTCCTTTCACCATAAGGGCACGCAGCTTCATCATCTCTTCATCAGCATCCGTCTCAGGCAAGCTTTCAGATTCTGAGTCATCATCACTATCAGAACTTGATGACTCGGTATCAGACTTTGTGAAGAGCGCTTTACCCTTGCCTTTCCTTGAGGTGGGTGCCTTGAGGGATTCTTCTTCAGCTTTAAGAGCAACTGTCCTTGACTTTCCTCCTTTCCTCTTGCTTCTTTGTTCCATCTCAAGTTCATGAGTCTTGAACATCCCATAAATTTCATCAAGAGTTGTTTCATCAAGATTATAGTTGTCTCTTATTGTTGTTGCCTTCAAATCCCAGCTTTCAGGAAGAGCCAACAGGAATTTAAGGTTTGAATCTTCAAGATCATACTCCTTATCAACCAGTGACAAATCATTCAAGAGTTTGACAAATCTATCATATAAATCAGTCAATGACTCATTAGCCTTTGAGTCAAAGTGTTCATACTCTTGAGTGAGTATTGTCTGCCTATTCTTCTTAATCGTATCAGTTCCCTGACATCTTGTTTCCAAGGCATCCTATATCTCCTTTGCAGTCTTGCAGTTTATTACCCTGTTTGACATTAAATTATCAATGGCACTATGCAGTAAGTGTCGTACCTTAGCATCCTTAACAATTGATGCAATATCTTCAGCAGTGTAGTCACTCTTCTCCTTTGATACTGACTTTGCTGCTTCTCCTGCAACTGCAACAACGAGCTTGGTTGGTTTGTGAGGCCCTTCCTTGATTCTATCAAGATATTCTGGATCTATAGCTTCCAGAAACATAGTCATCCTCACCTTCCATATGTGATATTCAGATGGTCTCAATATGGGAACTCTAATAGCCTCATATCGGCTATGGATTTATGTCTTTGGAGGTTCTTCAGTTTTGGTGGGCTTAGTTGGAGTTTCTACTTCAGACATGATTGTTTTTGGATCTTAAACTGTTTGTGTGTTAACAGATAGGCTCTGATACCACTTGTTAGGTCACACACACTATAGAGGGGGGTGAATACAGTGTATAGCACAATCAAATCGAATTCTAATAACACAAGTAACAGAAAACAGACTTTATTCAAAGCAATAAATTCTGTTACAGTATGGAACTGTCCTCTCTCAGTGATGAACAAATATCACGAGAGCTGCTAGGGTTACAATAAATAATCTTCTCGATAATGATAACACTTATAGTGTAAACCCCATGTCTGTGTTTATATACTACACAGTTACAAGATAATCGCTAATTGATATGGAATATAATTCTACTTCCTAAAATATATCAATCAGATATCTTTTCTTCCAAGTATTCTATTCTTCATAGATTTCCTTCTTCAAGCATATCACTTCTTACGTTTGTCTTGATCTTCTTTTCCTTTCAATCAGCCGCCTTCCTTATCTGAATATTTCCTTTAAGTCCTGATATTATCTTCTGATAAATATCTCCTGAACCTTAAGTACTGATGACTTAAGTTCTGACTTCAGTATAAGTGCTGATTTCAGTTAAGTACTGATTTGTCCTGTTTAAGTAAGATCTGAAAACTAAACATAAATCATATTAGACATGACATTATCAAATATATCTAACAAAGGCCCTTTTTGCAAGCTTAAAGGGTGGAATTAAATCACTGGTAGGTTGGGGTTCATCAGCACAACAGAAAGTATATATAAGCTGACAGAATCTAGCAAAGTATACTACACTCCTATCCTCTGTCATCCAATCCCCTATAAAACCTAGCACAACACTTGCAAAACCAAAATGAGTTTGATGAATAAGGGCATACCCGATTTGTTGACTCATGATGGGAATAGCTGAAGGATTTTTAACACATAAACGCAGCGAAAACGTAAATTTAATCTTAAAAAAAAACCGAAACCCTCCGTAGGATCCATGCGAAAAAAATAATATTTAATTCGTAGTTCAGTATTTTACCTTAAGAAGCTTTACGTTAATGAAAATATGGAGGTCTTTAATAGCGATCCAAGAATGATGAACGGAGATCCTTAGCAGCTGCTCCTCAAGTGTGAAGCACTCCACCGATATCCACCAAGAAAACGATGTAATGAAGGAGGAGGAGATGGAGAGGATTAGGGTTTTGTAAATCTTTTTGGTTGAGGCAAAAATAGGGTTTATAATAGTATATTTATAGGCAAAATTTTCAGATGAAAATTTTCCCATAAAATATTATTATTATTAACCCTTTATTATTCTCACTAATAATTAAAACACCTTTTAATTATTAATCCTTTTTCTAAATTCTTTAGAAATAATTCTCTCGCTTGATTTAATTTCCAAAAATTAAATTCTTAATTAATAATATTAAGAACCTTTTCTTAATTAATTTCTAATCAATTAAATCTCATTTAATCAATTATTAAATTTGCCAATTAATTATTTATTTCATAAATAAATAATTATCAGCCATTATTAATTAATTCCTCCACCATTAAATCATTCTCTTTTATGGTGTGAACCTGTAGGTTCAATATTAAGCCGGTAGTAGAAATAAATAAAGGGATACTTCTCAGCATATCGCGACTATTCGGATAATACGAATTCACTGCTTAGAATACCAAGAATCTATTCAGTGAGTAGTTACCGTACAATTAATTCCTTCTACCCTGCAATGTTACGATTAAATACAAGGCATGGAACTTGTGTCAAGCCTATCTTATTTAATCACTTGCTTTCCCATTCACTATGCTTAGTTCTATTTAATGTAAATTAGAAACTCCTTTCTAATTTCATTCACTCTGGCTAGAGATTCCTGAACTAACATAAGTGGATCAGCATTGAATATTCTCTTCCTACACTGGAAGGGGTAGATCCTTTATTGATCATACACTATCTTCGTGCACAAATTCCTATACCCAGTAGAGCCCTTATAATTGTCCCTTGAGACTAAGAACTAAACCAAAGCATAGTTCAGTGTACACAAGATGACTATGATGACCTCAAGTCTAAGGATACTTGTACAACTATCACTATGTGAACAACTGCTGACACATAAGTGAACTCCATCAGTTGTTCAGCTGTGTGAGTCATGTTCAGTGAACTTATTCTATAATAAGCACCTACATACTAGCTATAATGTCACTACACAAATGTCTATGAGAACAGACATCCTTCATAATGAAGCAAGCATAGTATGTACCGATCTTTGCGGATTATTAATTACCAGTTAGTAATCCTACAACCAGGAACTATTTAAGTTTAGAGTTATCATCTTTTAGGTCTCATTATTATGATTTCATCACAATCCATAAAAAGCTTTACTCTAAACTGTGGTATATCTTATTTAAACATTTAAATAGATAGAGCCCGTAATAAAAACAAAACAAGCCTTTTATTAATATCAATGAAATCAAAACAGATTACATAAAAGTTATTCCTAAATCCTCATACATGATTGGACTTAGGACATATCTCTTTCAATCTCTCAGTTGTACTAAAGCCAATCACTCTGGTATCTAATACCCATCTTGTCTTTATGACGATCAAAGTGACTCTGAGAAAGTGGCTTTGTGAGTGGGTCTGCTATGTTGTTATGTGTGTCAACTCTTTCGACGTTGACATCTCCTCTTTCAACAATCTGAATTGCACCACCATTCAGAGTAAACACGTACCCTGACATGGATTTGCTGTCACTTTCTGATTGAAAACTAGAGTTAGTATAACCCTCTATTTTCAACTCAGATTCACCACCAAAAACAAGAAAAATGTCCTGAGTCCTTCGCAAGTACTTAAAGATGTTTTTCACTGCTTTCCAGTGGTCTTCACCTGGATTGGACTGATATCTGCTCATCACACTAATTGAATAAGCAACATCAGGCCTTGTACACAACATCGCGTACATGATAGATCCTATTGTTGAAGCATAAGGAATCTTACTCATACGCTCTCTTTCCTCAGGTGTCTTAGGAGATATTTTTTTGGAAAGGGACACTCCATAGCTCATCGGTATGAGACCTCTTTTGGAGTTTTCCATGCTAAACCTTTTAAGCACTTTCTGGATGTATGTACCCTGGGTAAGACCTATCATTCTTCTAGATCTATCTCTATAGATCTTTATACCGAGAATGTAGGATGCTTCTCCCAAGTCCTTCATGGTGAAGTTCTTTGATAACCATACTTTGACTAATTGTAGCATCGGTATATCATTTCCTATAAGAAGTATGTCATCCACATACAATACAAGAAATGTTACCGCGCTCCCACTAACCTTCTTGTAGACACATGGTTCATCTATGTTTTTGATAAAACCAAACTCTTTGATTGTCTCATCAAAACGGATGTTCCATCTACGAGAAGCTTGCCTTAAACCATATATGGTTCGCAGCAGCTTACACACTAGGTGTTCATTTCCCTTGGAAAGAAAACCCTCTAGCTGTGTCATATACACTTCCTCCTCAAGTTCTCCATTGAGGAAGACCGTTTTCACGTCCATTTGCCAGATCTCATAGTCGTAGTAAGCAACAATCGCAAGCAAAATCCGAATTGATTTTAACAGGGCTACAGGCGAAAAGGTTTCATCAAAGTCAATCTCTTGCCTTTGTTTGAATCCTTTTGCCACGAGCCTGGCCTTATAGGTCTCGACCTGGCCATCTGCTCCAATCTTTCTTTTGTATACCCACTTGCACTCAATAGGCTTAACACCTTCAGGTGCCTCAACCAGAGTCCATACTTGGTTGGTATACTTAGATTCCATTTCGGATTTCATGGCACTATGCCATTTCTCTGAGTCAACACTACTCATAGCCTCATTATAGGTCACAGGGTTATCATCATCAATGATTGACAACTCATTGTCATTCTCAATGACAAGGCCATAATACCTCTCAGGTTGGCGAGACGATCTCCTTGTCCTACGAATGGGCTGTTCCACAGAAGGTTGTTCAGTCTGAACAGGTGTTTCCACTTGATCCGTAGTAGTTTGTGCTTCTTGAACTTCATCAAGTTCAATTTTGCTCCCACTGTTTCCTTCAAGGATAAACTCCTTTTCCAAGAAGGTAGCATGTCTGGAGACAAACACCCGATGATCGGTGTAAAAGTAATACCCCAAAGTCTCTTTAGGATATCCCACAAAATTACATTTTACGGATCGAGATTCCAGCTTATCTGGGTCAACTTTCTTGACATAAGCTGGACATCCCCAAATCTTAACGTGTTTAAGACTCAGTTTCCTTTCTTTCCATATCTCATATGGTGCTTGAGGAACAGATTTGGAAGGCACCTTATTCAGTAAATATCCTGAGGTTTCCAATGCATAACCCCATAGGAATATTGGAAGATTAACATAGTTCATCATGGACCGAATCATGTCTAACAAAGTTCGATTTCTCCTTTCAGATACCCCATTTAACTGTGGAGTATATGGAGGAGTCCACTGGGAGACTATACCATTTTCTTTGAGATAATCTAGAAACTCTCCATTCAAGTATTCACCACCCCGATCTGATAGAAGAGTTATAATACTGTGTTTGGATTGTTTCTCCACTTCATTTTTATATTCTTTGAACTTTTCAAAGGCTTCAGACTTGTGTTTCATCAAATACACATATCCGAATCTAGATCTATCATCTATGAAAGTAATGAAGTACGAAAATCCACCCATGGCTTGCGTAGACATTGGTCCACATACATCTGTGTGTACCAATCCTAGCAAATCTTCAGCCCTCTCTCCATGTCCACTAAATGGAGATTTGGTCATTTTACCCAATAGACAAGACTCGCATGTAGGATATGATTCAAAATCAAAGGGGTCAAGTAACCCTTCCTTATGCAATGTCCGCAGTCTATTTTCATTAATATGACCTAGCCTACAATGCCATAAATAGGTCAGATTTTCATCATCTCGTTTTCTTTTGTGAGTTTGTTCAATCTGAAGTAAATTATGCTCTACGTCACATACATACAAACCATTATTTAAAATACCATGTCCATAAAGAACACTATCTCTACGAATGGAACATTCATTATTCTTAATAATAAATGAAAAACCATCCAAATCCAACATAGGAATAGAAACAATATTCCTCATAATAGAGGGAACGTAATAACAATTATTCAAAATAATAGTCTTGCCCGTAGGCATATGTAAACTAAATGATCTTACAGATATGGCCGCAACCCTTGCTCCATTACCCAGACGTAGAATCACCTCATCTTTTTCAAGAGTCCTACTTCCCTTTAGTCCTTGCAACGAATTGCAAATATGAGAACCACAGGCGGTATCTAATACCCAAGTAGAAATTTGACCTAGTGACATATTAATTTCGATCATGAACATGCCTGAATCAGAAGCGGTAGTCTCACTACCCTTCCTCTTCTTCAATTCTGCAAGGTAAACCTTGCAGTTCCTCTTTCAGTGCCCCAACTTGTTACAGTGAAAATAAACAGCTAAATTAGGACCAGTCAACTTGTGAGCATCTAGTATGCTACAGAGTGATAGTGCAGAAGACATGACGAATATAGTAAATCTGTAAATGATAAACACATAACAACACTTAACAAATATTCAATTTCATTTCAAAACACTATATCAATCGGGTCTTTATTCATAAAAGTCTCCCACTAGTTTATCTAATTTTTTTCAACCCCCTAAGTGAAAACTAAGCATTCATAATGCTAGTGGGAATAGGGATCCTACATTCCATCACACAACCTCGGCTGTGGCACAAAACGTCATGTGATGTTCAATAGGCAGACAACTCTTATCAATTACATCTTATGTTATTCCCTAATATAAGTTTAGCCTCTTGAATAATTGAGTCATGGCTATGGCACGTCAAACTCAATATTCTAAGTCAATTTTAACCCAACATTTCGTACAATTGAATCAGTCTTCAACGGCCCACGGCTGTAGCACGTACCGACCTTTAGATTCTAATTCAATGTACACATCTCTATGTAATAGACAAGTATTTCTTATTTCGAAATCAAAGCCCTCGGCTGTAGCACGAAACGACAATGATTTAAAAATAAGAACCACTTTCTACCATGTTGGAAGGCTATGACCGACACAAGCCCATTGTGTCATTGGCCAATTACTACTTCATATTATTTAATTTTAGAGGGATTATATTAAGTTACAATCATAATCATATTATAAAGAGATTCTTCCTTTTAAATTAAATATTTCAAATCAATAATCGATAATCAGATGATTCCCAGATCGGGTGGAGCATTGTCAAGAGGCGTCACTTAATAACCCTTTCTTACAGATAGAAATTTGTTATTGACAGAATCATCCTTTCTCTCAATATTGAAAATTCATATTCAATTACGTGTTTCATAAACACAAGAATCTCATGATCGTATTCATAATATTTATTATTAAGGCAAGAAACGATTCCTATTCTAGATTTTCTAGAGCACGCCTTATATTGATTTAAGTCCACCTAAATCTATCATCGCATGGTAAACATGGGCATATATCTCATATATAAAATTAAATAAACAAGTAAATGTAAAGTGCAATAAAGTAAATGTGTTTGGTTATGGCCCCATCCTATGTGATCTTTATCAAGCTCATGATAAAGATCAAGGTCAATCTAATATGGTGATGGAAATAAATACAACTACTTATTACATAAGTCTTCTTCTTTGTTTAGACTTCTTGTATGCCTCGTCTTCTTCTTTGTATCACCTCCATTGGATAGCCTTCTTGAGTCTTCAATTACATTACATGATAAAAAGTAAAACTAATCTAATGAACTTACAAGAATAACTCGAGTTACATTCGATATTTATGATTACAAAGATTAACGACATGCAAGTCGTATTTAAAACCAAAACCAAAACCATTACACTAAGGTCGAAAGGCCATAACCATCCACCATGCTCATACAACACATAAAAGCTTGTTAAAAAACATAATATGATCTTAACATATCATATTATCCATGATCTAATCATAAAAAGAAAATATGACAAAAATCAGAAAAATCAGAATCAAATTAGAAAAACAAGAATCACTGTTTATGGGCAGTAAACGACGTCAAACAATCCCGGGGAAATAAGAAGGGGGGATCTAGCAGACAAGTCGTTGATAGCATTAGCTATCAGTTTTGTTCAGACGCTCGTTTACCTATGGAATACGGTATTCGTTTGCGTAAATCGGACACCAGACCCAGATTTCAGCAAATCTGCAACAGCCAATTCAAAATCCGTATCTAATATGATTCTCATAATTAGAACAAACATAAATCATGTATATATCAGTATATATACAGATTACATAATCATCTTATGATTATACAACTCACATGAATATCATATATTCAAAACCATACATATATAAGCATATTATATCAACATCAAATCATGGCGAATCACGTACATGCTCATATATCGAAAACAGTTAAACACATAAACGAATTAAAAACTTTTCGCAAGTAGCTCTTATGCCATTGAAGGGTTTTTAGCACATAAACGCAGCGAAAACGTAAATTTAATCTTAAAAAAAACCGAAACCCTCCGCAGGATCCATGCGAAAAAAATAATATTTACTTCGTAGTTCAGTATGTTTACCTTAAGAAGTTTTACGTTAATGGAAAGATGGAGGTCTTTAATAGCGATCCAAGAACGATGAACGGAGATCCTTAGCAGCTGCTCCTCAAGTGTGAAGCACTCCACCGGTATCCACCAAGAAAACGATGTAATGAAGGAGGAGGAGATGGAGAGAATTAGGATTTTGTAAATCTTTTTGGTTGAGGCAAAAATAGGGTTTATAATAGTATATTTATAGGCAAAATTTTCAGCTGAAAATTTTCCCATAAAATATTATTATTATTAACCCTTTATTATTCTCACTAATAATTAAAACACCTTTTAATTATTAATCCTTTTTCTAAACTCTTTAGAAATAATTCTCTCACTTGATTTAATTTCCAAAAATTAAATTCTTAATTAATAATATTAAGAACCTTTTCTTAATTAATTTATAATCAATTAAATCTCATTTAATCAATTATTAAATTTGTCAATTAATTATTTATTTCATAAATAAATAATTATCAGCCATTATTAATTAATTCCTCCACCATTAAATCATTCTCTTTATGGTGTGACCCTGTAGGTTCAACATTAAGCCGATAGTAGAAATAAATAATAATAAAACTATTTTATCATTATTTATATAAATTCTCTAATTCATTAAATATGATTAATTAATTAATCATATTTATTCTACATCGTGAAGGATACTTCTCAACATATCGCAACTATCCGGATAATACGAATTCACTGCTTAGAATACCAAGAACCTATTCAGTGAGTAGTTACCGTACAATGTCACGATTAAATACAAGGCATGGAACCTGTGTCAAGCCTATCTTATTTAATCACTTGCTTTCCCATTCACTATGCTTAGTTCTATTTAATGTAAATTAGAAACTCCTTTCTAATTTCATTCACTCTGGCTAGAGATTCATGAACTAACATAAGTGGATCAGCATTGAACATTCTCTTCCTACACTGGAAGGGGTAGATCCTTTATTGATCATACACTATCTTCGTGTACAAATTCCTATACCCAGTAGAGCCCTTATAATTGTTCCTTGAGACTAAGAACTAAACCAAAGCATAGTTCAGTGTACATAAGATGACTATGATGACCTCAAGTCTAAGGATACTTGTACAACTATCATTATTTGAAAAACTGCTGACACATGAGTGAACTCCATCAGTTGTTCAGCTGTGTGAGTCATGTTCAGTGAACTTATTCTATAATAAGCACCTACATACTAGCTATAGTGTCACCACACAAATGTCTATGAGAACAGACATCCTTCATAATGAAGCAAGCATAGTATGTACCGATCTTTGCGGATTCTTAATTACCAGTTAGTAATCCTACGACCAGGAACTATTTAAATTTAGAGTTATCATCTTTTAGGTCTCATTATTATGATCTCATCACAATCCATAAAAAGCTTTACTCTAAACTGTGGTATATCTTATTTAAACATTTAAATAGATAGAGCCCGCAATAAAAACAAAACAAGCCTTTTATTAATATCAATGAAATCAAAACAGATTACATAAAAGTTATTCCTAAATCCTCATACATGATTGGACTTAGGACATATCTCTTTCAATCTCCCACTTGTACTAAAGCCAATTACTCTGGTATCTAATACCCATCTTGTCTTTATGACGATCAAAGTGACTCTGAGAAAGTGGCTTTGTGAGTGGGACTGCTACGTTGTTATGTGTGTCAACTCTCTCGACGTTGACATCTCCTCTTTCAACAATCTGAATTGTACCACCATTCAGAGTAAACACGTACCCTGACATGGATTTTCTATCACTTTCTAATTGAAAACTAGAGTCAGTATAACCCTCTATTTTCAACTCAGATTCACCACCAAAAACAAGAAAAATGTCCTGAGTCCTTCGCAAGTACTTAAGGATGTTTTTCACTGCTTTCCAGTGGTCTTCACCTGGATTGGACTGATATCTGCTCGTCACACTAATTGAATAAGCAACATCAGGCCTTGTACACAACATCGCGTACATGATATATCCTATTGCTAAAGCATAAGGAATCTTACTCATACGCTCTCTTTCCTCAGGTGTCTTAGGAGACATTTTTTCGGAAAGTCATCGGTATGAGACCTCTTTTGGAGTTTTCCATGCTAAACCTTTTAAGCACTTTCTGGATGTATGTACCCTGGGTAAGACCTATGTCTACTAGAATTGTAGGCATAAATTCAAGGTCAACTTGATGATAACAAAACACTTAACAAATATATTAGTTGAAACCAAGTAGAAATTCAAAAGTGCTGCAAAAGTGTATGTACTGAGATAGAGTTGAAGATTTACAGTGTTTCCAAGGGTGCTCCTTTAGCCTGAGCAAATCATTTTCTTTTCCTTTGTTCCCTTGTTTTCTTTCCTAGCCTCCTGTCATTTTCCTCTACTTGGAGTTGGAGTTTTCTGTAGAATTCAGCTTCATCTTCATCACTGATATACAACTTATATTGCATGTCCTTGAGAGTTTCATTACTGGCAATCTTAAGCTGGTCTTCAAGTCTGAAAAATCTTCTCACTCCTTTATTATCTCTGAACTCCATCAATCAATGAGGTGATTTATGAATTGTAGTTCCGTGCTCTGGGATGGGTAATGTTCTAGGCAAGGAATTTGACTCCCACCAAGTCTTCCTTATGCTGGCAATCTTGTTGAGAATCTCAGTCTTGGCAGTCCTGGTAAAACCAGTGTCCCTTTTTATAGCTGAGTAGACTCTAATCAAGGTAGAATAGCCTTCATTTAGAATTCTTTGAAGAGGCCAAGTCCTTTCCACACTTCCTTTATACTTGAACACTAGCCTTTCTGGTAGCTGTCCATAGGCATTTATTCCCCTTACTTCCTCCAGCTCATCGAGGTAGAGTTCAATATCTGTATATTCTTTTATATCATAAATGTGAACATAATCATCCTTTGAGGCTTGTGGCTTAGGCTTAGGTTTGTGTTTCTGAGTGAATTTACTTGAGGTTGGGGGAGGTATGGATTTGGATTTTCTTTTCAGTTCCTTTGGTAGTGAAGATGTAGTTAAGAAGGTAGGCAATTTGATGGTGTCCCAATCAATAGGTTCCTCTTTAGGGATGATTGGTTCACCATGGATATTTATACTGGGATCAGCAACAAAAGGTTCATGAATAGAAGGTTGTGGTTTGGATTTTGATTGAATTACTTCAGTGTAATCTTCACTCTTCCTTTTTGCCCTAACCTTCTTTCTGTTACCCTTCTGCCATTCCTTTCTTTCCTCACTTTCTTCTTCCACACTCTCACCAACCATATTCCCCATATCCACATTTATACTTTCAGTCTTGTTTCCTTCACTTTTGTCTTCAATCTTCTTCTTTTCTTCAATTAGACTTGACTTTAGCTGTTTTTCAAGCTTTGCTTGTGCTCTTTTGTCAGCCTTCAGCTTTTTAGCTTCTTCCTTTAGCCTCATGGTCTCTTCCCTCTTGGCTATTGAGAATTTGGGATGTCCTTGAATCACACAGATACTCATTCCCTCTTTATAGATGATAGCCATATTCATTCTTTCCACTACATCCTTGGTCTCTTTGTGCTTTATGATATTACCACCCAAAACTTTGTCTTCATCAGGCTTTGAAAGGGGAAAATCCACTTCTTTTAGCTGAGCAGGAGTTAGAGGGTTCTTTGTAGAGGCCTTGTTGAATCTAGTGGTTAGCCTGAGTACCATGGGCTTCAGGTTCCTTGAAGAGGTTTCTCCAACCTTATTCCTCCTTACTGGATTGTGCTCCATAATGATTGGATCAACTTTTGTGTTATGTTTCACAGATAGAGATTTTGCAGCTATAGAACCAAACACTTGTTGCATCCTTTCATCAATTTTCCTTCTTTGCTCTTTCACCTTCATCTCAGCTGCTGCTAGCTGGATTAGATCAATTCCATCAAGCTTTCCTTTGATTTGAAGTGTTGTAGAAGTAGTGATGGCTGGAACTAGCACGTTTGATATTTGAATGTGTGTAGATGGCTCCCCTTCCCCTTTATTCTCCCCCTTTTTTTATCATCAAGAAGAGGGGTCAAGCCCTGTGCTTTAGCCAGTTGCATTAGAAGACTATTCTGAGACTGTTGATTTTGAAGAATGGTCACCATAGAGTTTTCAATGATTTGAACTCTTTCCTCCAATTTGGCCATCTTCTTTTCAGCATCTGAATCTCTTCTTAGTCTCAATAACAGTTCCTGTATGGTACCAAAGGACATGATTGCATCCAGCTTCTCAGTATTGTAGGACTTTAAGTCAGCTATATCCTTTTTGAGTTAATCCACACTTAGATTATGTCTTAATTGTTGTAGCTTCATGAGATGTAGAGAATCTAAGTGGGCTTGGAGAATGGCCTTGGTACCAGTATTGGAAGTTTTCTAAATTGCCTTTTGGATAGCCATGACTTGTTTAACTAAGGATACATTGAAATGCCCTGGTGTAGACTCCTTTGTCAATGCCCAATCAGGTAACTCTGGAATAGAACTTTGGCCTTCATCTCCCCCTAAGTTCATGCTTCCATCAAAAGAACCAGAGTCATCATCATTAGAATTTACTCCAAATTCTTCAGATGGCTCTCCAGCTGTAGAAGGCATCATATTGACAGCAACTTTATCCCTTTGTAGAGATTCTGAAGTATGTACTAGGTTTAAAGTCTTTTCTGCCTCCTCATTGCCCTGAGTGGCCAACAGTTGATAGGATGACACAAGATGAGTAAAAGTGTCAGCATCCAAGGAAATGTTATCAATTATAGCTTTGTAATGTTGCTGAAATTATCTTTCCTTATCATCATCATCCACAATCATTGACTCACTAGCAATGGCTGGATCCACCCTTATATCTCCTGTACCTGCTTTTCTCTCAATTTCTCTCTTTTCTTGCATCAGGGGCTCCCCCTGGCTCACACTTCTCACACCCTCACCTTCACCTACTAAGGTGGTACTCCTCTCACTTTCTTTTGCCATGTTGGAAGAAATAGCATGCATATTTAGACTCTCAAGCTCTCCTTTTGCCTGGGAGTAACCCAGCCTCTCACTCAAGTTTTCACTCCCTTCCCTCAGCCCTGGAAGTGATTGTACAGTAACCATGTCTTCTACACTTGGAGTTAATTTAGTTGTTTGTGTAGAGACCATCAACGGATAAAGAATATCCGTTAAAGTTGAAAATGATGGTATCAACGGATAACTGCTGTTAAGCTTATCCGTTGAAGAACAACCACTTGTCAACGGATGAGGGATATCTGTTGAAGAAGGAAAAGAAGTAGAAATTGAAAGTGACATAATTGTCGAATCTGTGTGGATTGATTTTAAATTAAGTGACATAGATTCTTCAACTAGGTCTGAAAAAAATGGCTGATGATCCAACAAATCATCTAAAAGATGATGATCACCAGTACTTGAGTGGGGCTCCTCCCTGAGTTGTAAAGAGGGAGAATCAGGAATTGATGTAAAAATCATGTCCACATCCAGGGATGCTGATGGAGAATTTGGTGGTTGGTGTGTGTCAATTTTGAGAGAATGGGGCTGTGACTTTACATTTGTTGGAGTCACATCAAGCTGAATTTGTGAAGGCATAGATACAAGTGATTGTATCTGTGCAGTGTGTGCACCCAGTGTTGAAACTAGGGTTTTGACCTTCTTTCTTCTTGTAAAGGCTTTTATAGGTGCGTGTGTGGCTTCAGTGTCCCTCCCTCTTTTGTTCTGTGTCCCTGGTTGGGGACTATTTTCAATAGCTACACCCTTTTGGGAGGGTGCAACTAGGGATGAGTTTGAATCATTTTTAACCATCACAGTCTTTTGGGAAACTGTGGCTTGGCTGGCTTGGGTACCACTCACCTCTCCTACCTTATTCTGGGGGTTTTCTTTATGTTCACCCCTCCCCTCACCACTAAAACCCTGTTCACTCCCCTCAGGGTTTATGGTAGTTGTTACAACTGTTGTCTTTTGAGAGACAACAGAGGTGGCTTTCTTTGACTTGGGTTTTGAAACTTTAGGTTTGGTGGCCTTGGTAGGAATCTGTTGGGGCATTGACACAGATCCCATGGCCACACTTGAAGGAAAAGAAATGTTGGGGTTGGAAGTAGTAGGAGTTGAAGAAGTATTTACCTTACTTACCTGAGGTGCAGCCATTATTGGTAAGTATACTAATGGCACCTTATTGTTGAGGTCAATCCTCAAAAGGTCTGCAAGGACCCTCTTCTCTTGTACCCAGCACTTGACCTTATTACTCTCATTATTTATGACCAAACCTTCAGCAACATGGTTAGCCAATAACATAAAGAATCTAGCATAATAGATGTTATGAGTTCTATTATCCTTGTTACCTAACCTAGTACCCAATTCTAGCATAACCTAGTTGCTAAAATTATAGTACCTATCAGAAACCAGCATATAGAGCATATTAACAAGAGTTGAAGTTATGGCATCAAAATTACTAGTTTTCCCAGAAAAACCTTGATAAAGGCATCACTGAGAAAACTCCACTTTTTCCTAAGACCTTTTCTCTTAATATTGCCTAAACTAGTTGAATCAAGGGAATAACCTATGGAATCTAACATGCTAGATACATCATTATCAGTGTGTGGTATCATGGCATTATTTTCAGGTAATTTAAAACAGGACTGTATATCATCAGAGTTAATACAGTAATCCTTACCTTTGAGAGAGAAGGAGATGGTCATATCAGTGGGGTTGAACTCAGCAGTTGTCCAAATCTCCTCAACTACCTCACAGTAGATCATTGGGGCTTCCAGCATTGCATAGCTCAGTTTGCAGTTCTTGATGAAATCCATCATCTTGTGATAATCTGAGTGGGCTTCATTCTTTTCCACCAAAGCTACGAAATTTTTTTTCTCATAGACAAACCCAGATTGGGACATTATCTTTACTACTGGTGCCATTATTGTGGGTAGAAGTTGCAGAGAAAAGTTGAGATTTCTGGGAGAGAAAGAGAGTAAAAGCTTTTAAAATTTCAAGAAAGCGTAAAGTGAAAATAAGAATTCAAAGGGGCTTTTATACTTTCTCAAATTAAAACATAAAGAGAATGATTAAACAATATTTTTAAGTAAATTACAGCCGTTAGAGAATAAAAGAAAAACTGTATGTATTCTAAAAACTGCCTTTAATACAAATATATACAACTGTATATATATGTATCAACGGTTAAGAAAATAGAATCAACGGTTATGATCCACTCGAATCAACTCATGTGACAGTTCAACGGATGAGGTAAACGGTCATCCGTTGAAGATTAACACAGTTTTATCCGTTGAAGGATAAAATTTCCAGAAATATATTTGTCTTTCAACATATAATGAACATCTGTTGATGGAACAATTTTGGCTTTCAACGGATAGAAAATTTCCATTGATAGAATAAACTTTACTTAAAGCCAAATTTGCTCTTGCAACAAATTCATTTAAGACTGCATAACAAATTACAATTAGGACATGAATTTAGGAATAATTAAGCATACCTAGCTCACTTACCAATCTTGTGAATGTTGATTCATCAAGTGGCTTGGTAAATACGTCTGCAATTTGTTTTTCACTTGGAACAAAATGAAGTTCCACTGTACCATTCATCACATGTTCCCTTATGAAGTGGTACTTGATGTCAATGTGCTTGGTTCTTGAATGCTGCACTGGATTTTCAGTAATGGCAATGGCACTTATGTTGTCACATAATATTGGAATTTTGTCAACATTTAGCCCATAGTCAAATAGTTAATTCCTCATCCATAATATCTGTGCACAACAACTACCAGCAACAATGTACTCAGCCTCAGCTGTTGATGTAGAAACATAATTTTGCTTCTTACTGAACCATGACACAAGCTTATTCCCTAGAAATTGACAGGTGCCAGTTGTACTTTTCCTTTCTATTTTGCAACCTGCATAATCTGCATCTGAGTAGCCAATTAGATCAAAACCAGACTCTCTAGGGTACCAAATTCCTAGATTTGGAGTCCCTTTGAGATATCTGAAAATTCTTTTAATAGCAACTAAGTGAGATTCTCTAGGATCAGCTTGAAATCTAGCACAAAGACATGTAGCAAACATTAAATCAGGTCTACTAGCAGTTAAATATAGAAGTGAACCAACCATTCCTCTATATCTTGTAATGTCCATAGACTTTTCAGCCTTGTTTAATTCAAGCTTGGTGGCAGTAGCCATGGGAGTTTTTGCAGATGAACATTCCATTAAGTCAAACTTCTTTAAAAGATCATAAATATATTTAGTTTGACTAATGAAAATTCCACCACTAACTTGTTTAACTTGTAAACCAAGAAAATAAGTTAGCTCTCCCATCATGCTCATTTCATATTTACTTTGCATTAAATTAGCAAACTTTTTACAAAGTTTATCATCTGTAGAACCAAATATAATATCATCTACATAAATTTGAACAAGTATTGTAGAGCCATTAACATTTCTAAAGAAAAGAGTTTTGTCAACAGTACCTCTAGTGAAGTGATTATCTAGAAGAAATTTTGACAAGGTCTCATACCAGGCTCTAGGTGCTTGCTTTAATCCATAGAGTGCTTTCAACAGATAATACACATGGCCCGGAAAATTCAGATCTTCAAACCCTGGAGGTTGACTCACATAGACTTCTTCCTCCAATTCTCCATTCAGAAATGAACTCTTGATATCCATTTGATAGAATTTGAAATTGGCATGGGCTACATAAGCTAGAAAAATTCTGATGGCTTCAAGTCTTGCAATAGGAGCAAATGTCTCATCAAAATCTATTCCCTCTTATTGAGAGTAGCCCTTGGCAACCAATCTAGCTTTATTCCTTATGACAATGCCATTTTCATCCATCTTGTTTTTGAATACCCATTTTGTGTCAATAGAACTCTTGTTCTTTGGCTTGGGTACCAGCTTCCATACTTTGTTTCTCTCAAATTGGTTTAGCTCCTCTTGCATAGCAACAATCCAATCTGGGTCCAATAGAGCTTCTTCCACTCTCTTAGGTTCCTCCTTGATAGAAAACTACTGTATAGACATTCATCTTGAGTAGCCCTTCTAGTTTGCACCTTAGATGTTGCATCACCAATGATTAGTTCAAAGGGATGATTCTTGGTCCATTTCCTTTGAGGTGGTAGATTAGATCTAGATGAGGTGGCCTCAGTGTTGTCATGATGTGAGATAGAGTGTTGATTGGTTGAAACTCCCCCTGAGTTATTGGTCCTTTGCAAGGAACTGGGAGTTCTATCAACTGATGATGTAATTTGATTATCCGTTGATGAACTATGATCAACGGATGCTCCATTATGTACTTCAACGGATGATGCACTTTGTCTTTCAACGGATGTTGCATTACTTCCGTCAACGGATGCTGAGTTATGACTTTCAACTGATGCAACATTTTGTGCATTATCCACAGGCAAATTTTGAATCCTTTTTGAAGTGTCTTCTCCATCATTCTCATCTTCACTGTCATCACAATATATCTCAATTGTAATAACCCCAAATTTTGGAATTTTTGAAACCCTTATGAATAGTGCTTTTTGCTGATTATGCTGAATAAGAAAACTTTTCATGCCACACTATGTAGAGGTTCTTTTATTGTTATTCTGAGATCGTATTAGTACTCTATATGATAAATAAGTGTATGAAAAGATCGTCAGACTCCAAATCCGAACACTTTGATTTTTCCCGAAAATCCACCAGATACCGAAAGAATTGAGTATAAGGTAACAGGATAAAAAGGATTTAAATTCAAGGATTATAAGAGAGGATCATAAAAGGAATATAATATATTGAGAAAGGTTAAGGAAACCCAAGTAATAAGATCCCGGGTATGATCCCTCAAACGATAAACGAAAACGAAAGTTAAGCGAACCGTATAACAGATCAGCGGTCATTAGCCAAGTAATTAGAAGCTAATCAAAGAGGTTAGTGAGGATGATGTCATCAAACCAATAAGAGGAGGACAAGTGGGGGAGGATGACATAACAAGGTGACATAAGCATGACAAAGAAAGGTGTGTTGTTGGTTGATTAAGAACCACACAAAAAGTTACCATGGTAAAAAGTAATAAATCAAAACAAAAACACCAAAAACAACCAACCAACCATTCATTTCACCAAAAACACAACTTGACTTCTTTTTCTCCATTGAAGCTCTCGGCCTCTTTCTTAAGAAAAGGGAAGTCCAAGCTCCTCCACTTGCTAATTTACAAGTTAATTATCCTAGCTTCTCCTAGTTAAGTTACATACCTCCTAGGAATCTTAGCTTCAAAATCCTTTCCTAGCATTTCCTATAAATCATTCAAGAAGATGGTGAATAGTACTTTCTTGAAATTAATTTTTGTGTTCTTGATTTCTTTGAAAGATCAAGCTTGTAGGAGGTTAGATTAAGGCTTCCATGGGCATTCCAAGGATATTTCATGGATTACAAGCTTCAAGGAAGGTAGAACTCTTCATGGTCTTAGTCTTAAGTTTTGTTGTTTAGATTTCCTAATGTTTAGATGATGGGTTAGTGTAATGGGTGTGTAATCATGTTTAGAGCTTGTTATGAGTAGTTTAGTTGATGAGAGGCATGATTATTGTGTGTTTAGAGATTGGTTGGTTTTGTGATGTTTTTGGAGTTGGAAATCTTGTTTATTAGTTAATGAACTTAAGTAAACTTTTAGTTCATGATTGAGAAATAAGTATGAATTGGTAATATTGAGTTTTTGGGGCTGTTGTAAGTATGGAGTTTGGTTGTATGGTTGAATTGCGGTTGATTAGTGGTTGATTTGGAGTAGAATAAAAATTGGTAATCGCGTAAACATAGCTGTCGTAATGTCCGATTTACTTTAGACTGTTTTTGTTCATAACATCAGGACCCAAGAACTCACTGTTAGGTTTTGACCATTGCCATGATTAGATAGTTCATGTTACAAGCTTCGTTTTGATATGTGGTTCGTTTGAATCCGATGTACTGTTTAGGAGAAACGATCGTTTTAAGTAACGGCGTTTCGTGACCGAACCATAACCCCTCACCTTACTTTGAAACCTTGGTTAAGGACTTTAAATGACTAATTGGGGTATGAAACAATTATGTTAAGTGGATTAGGGTAAGGTACTCGCGAAAGAATCGCCTTAAAACTCTTAATGGTTAATTTATTAAAAATGGTGGAGCCGAGGGTACTCGAACGATTTAGGTGATTCGTTAAGCGTAGGAGTGACCATAAGCAAACGTTAGGGTTCAATTGGTTAAAGTCTAGTTTCTTAAGCGACTGGGGTCTAATTCCAACTTATGTTGTTGTTCATAGGTTATCGGACCCACTCTAAGCTTAAGTCTATCCGGGAGCACTCAGGCAAGTTTTCTACCCGTTATACTGTTGTTATGATGTATATATGTATATGCATTATCTTGTGATAGATGCATGTTGGTTAATTAGCAAATTTTGCGATATATTGAAGCATGCTGATATGGTATATATATGCATGTCTGTTTCGTAATCTTGATATATATATGTTGAATCAAATGCTTACTAGTTGCATAATACCTATGCTAGAGATAAGCAGTAGTTGCGTATACCCTGCGTATAGGGGACCCAAAGGTGAATATTTTTTAAAACCGGAGTCGATGTTCCCGAGTATAACATATATATATATATATTTATATATAATTTTCAAAACTATAAATCGAATAAGGTTTATTCGATAACTTTATATTATTTAATGAATATTAATTGAATATTCATTCGAGGGCTTATGACTCCGTTTATTTTATTTATGAATATTATTTTGAATATTCATTCGAGGGCTTATGACTCCGTTTATTTTATTAATGAATATTATTTTGAATATTCATTCGAGGGCTTATGATTCCGTTTATTTTATTAATGAGTATTATTTTGAATATTCATTCGAGGGCTTATGACTCCGTTTATTTTATTTATGAATATTATTTTGAATATTTATTTGAGGGCTTATGACTCTGTTTATTTTATTAGTGAATATTATTTTGAATATTCATTCGAGGACTTATGACTCCGATTATTTACTAATTATTATTCTTTATTTTATTAAAGAATAATGTGTCGATAATCAAACTCACTTTGATTATTCAAATAAAGATATTACTTTCGTATAAGTATATCTTTGGTTATTTAATATTCATTTCAAGTATAAGTTTTACAACTTCTACTTCAATTATTTTTATAAAGATTATTCTTTATGGGAATATTATTTAAATAATAATATTCGGATATTTTCTAATATATCGGGACTGATTTATTTCATTAAATCAGCATTACTCCAAACACTCTTTAAAGTGTTTTCGAGTCTTCAAAATGATTTTTAAAAGTTAGAGCGGATCCCAAAACTCATTTTTATATTTAAGATTCTTCCTTTTAAAGGGGATTTAAATATTCGCTCAAAACCTGAGGGATCCGGCTCTGTGGTGTATTTTATATTCGCAACGAGGTTGCTGCTTTGGTAAATGAATTGATTACTTACCCAACGTTCGGGAAGTAAGTCCATCTATTGAGTCGGCATAAGTAACATGGGCTCAGTGGGCGTCCATGAAAGTGTAAGTGGCTCAGTGGGAGTCCATCAAATGCGTAAGTGGCTGAGTGGCAGTCCAGCATAAGGTCCTATTGCGGCCAGGGTGATGACCAGTGGGGAATTCGTCCATCTACTAGTAGAAAAGGTTACTTATTGGTATCTTTGCCTGATCAGCAAGATATCAGGTTTATGCCAAGGTTTTCTCCTTTCCAAATTCATTGGATATTACAACTCTGTTTATAATTTTCATAACAGAGGTTTTCAAGGAGTGTATGAAATGTATATATATAAATAGGTGTATATATATCGGGACTTAATGAAGTATCTCGTAACTTCATTATTTATAATGATATTCAAAGATTGAATCTATTCAAATCTTGTCTTATAGTCTCATCTATGTGATGAACTTTTGAAACTAATTATAACTTGAACGATGGTAGTTCAAGTAGTATTCGGAAAAGATATGAGTATATTGGAGTAATTTGTAACTTCATCTTTTCAACTTATATATGGTTAATGATTATCTTATGCATGACAAAGATTTTCACAAAAACGTTGAGACAAGGTTAGATATATGAGATCACCTTGCAACGATATTTTTATACAGTTATAAACTGGAACTCTGTGTATATTATGCATGGAAGAGGACTTCCAAGATTTTGAAAAGTATATATATACATATATACTGAATATTTTGTGACTTGGTCGCGTTAAGATATCAAACTTGGTTCATTTCTTCTTGACCAAGACTTTCATGAGTACTATGAGAATGCTCATATATTGTTAATTATTATACATATTATTTCGGTGGGCTTGTTGCTCACCCTTGCTTTCTTCTTTCATCACACAACATCAGATAGACAAGATGAACAGGACCAAGCTCTCAATTCGCGAGTGGATAGGAAACGTTCCGCAGTTTCCTATAGGCGTTGATGTCGCTGTAGCTGAGGTAGGAACTACCAATAGACTAGGCTTTCAACTTTTGATGTACCAGACTTATATATCTTTATCAATTATAATAATGGCAAAGAAATGTAAATTTATTCAGAAACCCTTTTAAGGTGTATTCGCATATAATTTTGGAATAAAATGACTCGTGTTATTTTTGGATATTCATCTCTGAGACTATAACTTGTGGTGTGTGTGTTTATTGTGGGGTCACAGTACAGAGTAGTTGATTGTTTATTAAGATTGGGTGTTATTAAGGGAAATGGAACTCGTGACAACCCGAATCCCCGACCCTGGATTTGGGGGTGTTACAGAAATGGTATCAGAGCGAAGCGTTATAAACCTCAGAGATGATGTGACGTTAAGATAATAAGTTCACTAAGATAATAAGAACTCTTGCCAAGTTCATAGTCGGACTACCTAACGTAGTACTGACAGTTAAAACCCTTATGGGAACCCTTATAAATATCGTGATAGAAGTATAGTTCGTTATCGTATATGGTAGTAGGACTCCGAACCCTGAGGTTGAGGAGCAACAACGCGATGATGTTTTATTAGTTATTGGAGATCAGATTGTGGATCCGATAGAGCGTCCTAACACGGGACCGGATGATGTTCCTATTGAGGATGTAGCGGTTGAGGATGTTGTCCTAGAAGGGATTATCGCTAAGAAAGATCCTGTGAAGGATCCTGACAAGAATGAATAAAGGACCACTGAGGAATTGATGACCATGGTTAGGGCAACTACCAGAGGTAGGATTGGCCGGTCACTACTAGAGGTTCGTTCAAGTTTGTAAAGATAGTAGCCCCTTTAACGCGGCTTACTCATAAGACTAAGAAGTTCGAATGGATAGAGAAATGCGAGAACAACTTTTAAGAACTGAAGCAAAGATTGGTGACGGCCCCTATGATGGCATTGCCGGATGGAAAAGAAGATTTTGTGATCTGTAGTGACGCTTCACATAAGGAATTAAGGTGCTTCTTATACAGCACATCAAGGTAATCGTGTACGCATCAAGACAACTAAGGGAATATAAAATTCGATATCCCCACCCATGAGCTTGGGCTCGTGGCAATAGTTTTGCCCTAAAGATTTGAGGCACTACTTATATGGAGAGAAGTGCGAGATTTACACAAGCCATAAGTGCTCTAGTGCATTTTCACGTAGAAAGAGCTCAACATACGCCAGAGGAGGCAGTTAGAGCTAATCAAGAATATTGATTGGGAGATTCTTTATCATTCGGGGAAAGCCAATGTGGTGGCTGATGCCCTTAGTAAAAAGGAGAAACTCAAGATGATAATGTCTTTGGGAGAGTTTATGAGAGATTTTAAGAAAATGGAAATAGAAGTGAAGGTAACCGGAGCCGGTACCGAGAAGATGTTTGAGATTGCAATACAGTCCGAATTATCGGAAAAGAACATATTATGCCAGAAAAAGTGATGAATGAAGGCAGAGAGCCAACAATTAGATAAAAGATTAATACCGATAAAGATGATAAGGGAATAATGAGGTATTTCTACAGAATTTGGGTTCCAAATGTTTAAGAGCTTAAAGATGAAATCTTAGATGAAAGCTAGTTTGAGGAATAAGATTTAGAGCAAACCCTGAACGTGATAGTCAGGGAGGTCGCCATCAAGATAGAAGGAACCCATAACATAATGGAGTGGAAAATGAGGATTTTAACGTATAAGATAACCCCATGTATGGGAGAAGGATGAAACATTTCATACTAAGGAAACAGAAAGTCGAGTAAGGAAAGGAGACCCGAGACGGTACTCCTATACGGCAATTCATGGACCTGTCTAAAAAGAACTTAGACTATTATCCCCAACCACCACCTTGAGGAAACAATGTGGTAGGAAATTCTTTCATGACCTTTAAGTCGCTAAGCTCTCAGAGTTCCAAGGAACAGGTTGACCCAGTCGAGGCAAGAGCCTGGCTAAAGGAAATATAGGAATTATTTGAGATTCTAAATGATTGACGAATCACAAAAGACTGTTTTTGTCACTTACCCTCCTAAGAGAGAGGCCACCCGCTGGTGAAAGGCCAAGGAAGGCACGGAGCAAGAGACTATAATAAACTAGATTAAAGTTCAGTCAATTGTTTTCGGGAAAGTAATTCCCAAATGTTATGGAGAGAGTGTAAAAGCTTTAGAGCCAGAACAAAGGCGGACGAGTATGATGAAATATGAAGCTAAGTTGTAAAAGTTGTCAAGATTCGTTCTGATGACAAGAATCCCAGAACGATGTGATGTTTGAAGTCAATGATTAGTGGGTTCATGAAAAAATGATAAGAGAAAGGAAAATAAAAAGAAACTGAAGTGGAAAGGAATATAAAGGCAATAGAGTTTGAGGAATGATAAGGGAGTTGGGTATGAGGAAACCCTAAAGACTCGTAGCAATAGAAATAGAAAAGTATGTAATCGTCAGGATGAGGGTGATTCACCATGAGTTAAAGTTGATGATTGAAGGAATAAGAGATACATATATTTTATCCCTTGTAAGTTGGGAGGATTCAAGGAAACCTTGAGATAGTTCGAAGGATAAATAATGAGATGCGGATAGACTGAGGAGACAAGGAAGTAAGAAATTAGGAAAATTGGATGAAGGAAGTGACCTTCAAGAATGTGAAGTGTAAGACCGGTGGCTTGATACACAGAAAGGGAGACGCCAGGTATGAAAGATATCCCAACATTGAGATGACTGTTGAGATAAACAACAAAAGTAAATGAGGATTTATTAAGAAGAAGTTCACGTTGAACACGACCAATATCTTCCAGAACATCCCTGTTGTCATTACCAAATTAGGAAAGGAAAGCGGGTAACCATTGTTATCTTTTGAAGGCCATATGGGTTGACCTCAGTTTGAACAAAGATGCTATTGTGAAATTGGTATAGACTATCTGGGTGGGAATGATTGAATAAGATAATCTATCAAGGACATATGACTTGATTTATGCATGGAAGGATGCATGTACCTTTTTAAAGGTGGAATTAAGGATAGAACATCTGTAACTTAGAATGAATCCTAGGGGAATGCATAAAGGTTGGCATTTCACCCTTAATAGGGATAGTATGAGTTTGACAGTATAAATTGGAAAGGATTAAGGTAACAACAACCTTTAAGGATTAGTGGAGAAATTTTTCAGAAACTATATAGACAATAATTCTGGTATTAGTAAATGGTATCTTGATATGCCCTGTGCCTAGGGTGTACCTGATGAAGGATTTAAGGATAACCTTAGAGGTTTAACAAGGAGAAAGGTAATATTCAAAGTTCTCAAGAATAGAAATTTTGATAAAGGAAATATGACGTAATTATAATGATGCCAAGTGGGGCACGTGTTAAACCACGAGAAAGTATGGATCGAACCAGTAAAGGTCGAAATTGTTCAGGGCAATTAGGACCTAAGATAAAAGATGTTCTAAGTATGATTGAGAGTCAGTCATGACAGTGATTAACCTCTACAGACTGAGGCAATAACTTATGGAAAAATGGTGATATTTTTTTACTCATCAGATTTTAAGGAAAACATCTTCATATAAGCAGTGATTGAAATGAGGTAGAAAATTTATTTGGAGGTGGTTAAAATAACATTGACTGTAAGAAAATTTTACTATCAGGAAAAGCTAAAGAGGTGGCCGATACTTTAAAGGTAAGAGGATAATTATAGGCTCTTATGCCAAAGGAATACAGTGATGATGGTTAAAGCTGTGATGGTTGTATTATGGTTTGGAAGATTGACATTCCTTCTGATGACTGTGCAATACCCAACCGTAATAGTAGTTGGTAAAGGTTTAATTCGTGTAATCGCCATGAGCGGGCTATCTATCTCAGAAGGTACTATCTTGAGATAAGCCAGGACCATGTTTCAAAAAGGACTAGAAGAACCTTTGAGTTAAGTCTTCTATTTAAGGCATATGATTAAGAATGGTATTAACCTGCTATCGTTGCTTTGATTGAAACTCTTCTGCAATTTTATCTGCTTCATGTCATGAAAGTACGTCAGAATTTAGAGTGTTCTTCATGAATTATGAATGGTGATTATGTTAACTCCTTAGAAGAATTCTATACGACATGTATGGACTCCGTATGGTTAGATATTAAGATTTCATGGAAAGTGAACGATGACAGTAGGTCAGTGGTGGACCATAGTAATGCAGCAATGATTCTGCGAGTAATGAGCTGATTACAACCATGAGAGTTGTATTGGAATGGATGTTGAGATTTAGTACCACTAATCGGGTCGTGTTGACGTATAAGTTATCTTTGATAGAAAAACTAGGTCGATTATTTACCTATTGAATATTTATTCCTTCTTATCAATAGAGAGTCGTATTACTATACGAGGAAGGTTGCAGTGCAAACATAGAATTCTAGTAACGATGATGTCTAGAATGAGATCCCAGATTCGATTTTCGATATCGAGGGAGTTTCAAAGGTGATTGCGTATAAGCTCGAGGAAGAGCATGGGTCCATAGAATGATGGATGGAATAGCGAAAATATTTAGGCATGTGAAATACGATGCTATAATACTTGATGTTGATATAAATACCTATATGTTTTGTTCTCCTATGACAAACCTCTATAATTCAGAGGTAGATTCCAAGCCAGATATTTTATGGCAATAAAATTTTTTTTACGTATATACAATTCCCTTCAGTTCGTTCTTTTCTCTTCTTTTCATTTCATATAAGATGAGAAGAACAACCCTTCCAGAAGGGGAGGTATTGCCGAATGACTATCTATCTGTGTGATAGAATCCTAGTAGGATACCACATGTTGTTTAATTGCTTGTCAAGTACTAAAGGCTGGCCACCTTCTGTACTAACTATGCAATAGAACAAGTGTTCATGATCATAGTGATCTCTCAATAAATTCTTTTACTTCTATACGATGGATCAAGCTTTCGAAGATGGAGGCAGCTAGAGAGGAAGTGGTACCAAATATGGTGGTATTCCGATTCTAACGCGTTCGTGATACTAAGGTTGACGCGATTATTAAAAGGTTATAGAATGCTAACGAGCAAAGGTGTAACCAGTATAATATTAGGAATGGAAGATAGTAAGGCCTACGAACTGGAAAAGAATGGGTATTGAGAAGCAAAAGCTATAATGCTAGAAGCTATGATGAGAGTCGGTTCAATAGACTTGAAAGAATTTGGAATGATCACTTAACGCGGATGAGTTTTCTCACGATAATAGATCGTATGTCAGGTATCGAGATGTCGTCTTATGAGATCTTTGAGGGAAGACAATGTCGATCTCCCTTATGTTAGGATGAAATTGTAGAGCGCAAGATGCTCGGACCAGCAGTGGTCCAAAGGACCAAGAATATAATAGATCTAATCAGAGGACGGCTGGGAGTAGCCCAAGATGGGCATAAGAAGTATGCTGATTTGACAATGAAAGGACAAAGAGTATGAAGGAGGGAACCTTGTATTGTTAAAAGTATTCCCTTAAAAAGGAATTGATGAGGGTTGGAAAGAAAGGAAAGTTTAAGTCCACGAATTGTTGGACCCTTGGATATATTAAGACGTATTGGGAAGATAGCATATAAGCTAGCCCTACCCCTGAGCATGTAGCAAGTCATAGCGTGTTTCACGTGTCAATGTTAAGGAAGTGTAATTCGGATGCCAGATAAATAGGGGCATATGAGCGCATAGATATGCAACCAGACGTAACCTATATGGAGCAACCAGAAAGGGTTATAGACTGAAAAAGGGACAAGTGCTTAGGAGAAGGGTTATCAAACTATTCAGAGTTTGATGGAAGAACCACAATATGGGAAAATTTACTTGAGAGTTAGAAAGTGCAATGCTAAGAAAGTATCCCTATTCATTTTCTATCTGATTCCGGGACGGAATCCTTTTAAGGAGGGGAGACTGTAATAACCCCAAATTTTGGAATTTTTGAAACCCTTATGAATAGTTCTTTTTGCTGATTATGCTGAATAAGAAAACTTTTCATGCCACACTATGTAGGGGTTCTTTTATTGTTATTCTGAGATCGTATTAGTACTCTATATGATAAATAAGTGTATGAAAAGAACGTCAGAATCCAAATCCGAACACTTTGATTTTTCCCAAAAATCCACCAGATACCGAAAGAATTGAGTATAAGGTAACAGGATAAAAAGGATTTAAATTCAAGGATTATAAGAGAGGATCATAAAAGGAATATAATGTATTGAGAAAGGTTAAGGAAACCCAAGTAATAAGATCCCTGGTATGATCCCTCAAACGATAAACGAAAACGAAAGTTAAGCGAACCGTATAACAGATCAGCGGTCATTAGCCAAGTAATTAGAAGCTAATCAAAGAGGTTAGTGAGGATGATGTCATCAAACCAATAAGAGGAGGACAAGTGGGGGAGGATGACATAACAAGTGACATAAGCATGACAAAGAAAGGTGTGTTGTTGGTTGATTAAGAACCACACAAAAGTTACCATGGTAAAAAGTAATAAATCAAAACAAAAACACCAAAAACAACCAACCAACCATTCATTTCACCAAAAACACAACTTGACTTCTTTTTCTCCATTGAAGCTCTCGGCCTCTTTCTTAAGAAAAGGGAAGTCCAAGTTCCTCCACTTGCTAATTTACAAGTTAATTATCCTAGCTTCTCCTAGTTAAGTTACATACTTCCTAGGAATCTTAGCTTCAAAATCCTTTCCTAGCATTTCCTATAAATCATTCAAGAAGATGGTGAATAGTACTTTCTTGAAATTAATTTTTGTGTTCTTGATTTCTTTGAAAGATCAAGCTTGTAGGAGGTTAGATTAAGGCTTCCATGGGCATTCCAAGGATCTTTCATGGATTACAAGCTTCAAGGAAGGTATAACTCTTCATGATCTTAGTCTTAAGTTTTGTTGTTTAGATTTCCTAATGTTTAGATGATGGGTTAGTGTAATGGGTGTGTAATCATGTTTAGAGCTTGTTATGAGTAGTTTAGTTGATGAGAGGCATGATTATTGTGTGTTTAGAGATTAATTGGTTTTGTGATGTTTTTGGAGTTGGAAATCTTGTTTATTAGTTAATGAACTTAAGTAAACTCTTAGTTCATGATTGAGAAATAAGTATGAATTGGTAATATTGAGTTTTTGGGGCTGTTGTAAGTATGGAGTTTGGTTGTATGGTTGAATTGCGGTTGATTGGTGGTTGATTTGGAGTAGAATAAAAATTGGTAATCGCGTAAACATAGCCGTCGTAATGTCCGATTTACTTTAGACTGTTTTTGTTCATAACATCAGGACCCAAGAACTCACTGTTAGGTTTTGACAATTGCCATGATTAGATAGTTCATGTTACAAGCTTCGTTTTGATATGTGGTTCGTTTGAATCCGATGTACGGTTTAGGAGAAACGACCGTTTTAAGTAACGGCGTTTCGCGACCGAACTATTACCCCTCACCTTACTTTGAAACCTTGGTTAAGGACTTTAAATGACTAATTGGGGTATGAAACAATTATGTTAAGTGGATTAGGCAGTTGGTAAGGTACTCGCGAAAGAATCGCCTTAAAACTCTTAATGGTTAATTTATTAAAAATGGTGGAGCCGAGGGTACTCGAACGACTTAGGTGATTCGTTAAGCGTAGGAATGACCATAAGCAAACGTTAGGGTTCAATTGGTTAAAGTCTAGTTTCTTAAGCGACTGGGGTCTAATTCCAACTTATGTTGTTGTTCATAGGTTATCAGACCCACTTTAAGCTTAAGTCTATCCGGGAGCACTCAGGCAAGTTTTCTACCCGTTATACTGTTGTTATGATGTATATATGTATATGCATTATCTTGTGATAGATGCATGTTGGTTAATTAGCAAATTTTGCGATATATTGAAGTATGCTGATATGGTATATATATGCATGTCTGTTTCGTAATCTTGATATATATCTGTTGAATTAAATGCTTACTAGTTGCATAATACCTATGCTAGAGATAAGCAGTAGTTGCGTATACCCTGAGTATAAGGGACCCAAAGGTGAACATTTTCTAAACCGGAGTCGATGTTCCCGAGTATAACATATATATATATAGTTTCCAAAACTATAAATCGAACAAGATTTATTCGATAACTTTATATTATTTAATGAATATTAATTGAATATTAATTCGAGGGCTTATGACTCCGTTTATTTTATTTATGAATATTATTTTGAATATTCATTCGAGGGCTTATGACTCCGTTTATTTTATTAATGAATATTATTTTGAATATTCATTCGAGGGCTTATGATTTTGTTTATTTTATTAATGAATATTATTTTGAATATTCATTCGAGTGCTTATGACTCCGTTTATTTTATTTATGAATATTATTTTGAATATTTATTCGAGGGCTTATGACTCCGTTTATTTTATTAATGAATATTATTTTGAATATTCATTCTAGGACTTAAGACTCCGATTATTTACTAATTATTATTCTTTATTTTATTAAAGAATAATGTGTCGATAATCAAACTCACTTTGATTATTCAAATAAAGATATTACTTTCGTATAAGTATATCTTTGGTTATTTAATATTCATTTCAAGTATAAGTTTTACAACTTCTACTTCAATTATTTTTATAAAGATTATTCTTTATGGGAATATTATTTAAATAATAATATTCGGATATTTTCTAATATATCGGGACTGATTTATTTCATTAAATCAGCATTACTCCAAACACTCTTTAAAATGTTTTCGAGTCTTCAAAATGATTTTTAAAAGTTAGAGCGGATCCCAAAACTCATTTTTATATTTAAGATTCTTCCTTTTAAAGGGGATTTAAATATTCGCTCAAAACCTGAGGGATCCGGCTCTGTGGTGTATTTTATATTCGCAACGAGGTTGCTGCTTTGGTAAATGAATTGATTACTTACCCAACGTTCGGGAAGTAAGTCCATCTATTGAGTCGGCATAAGCAACATGAGCTCAGTGGGCGTCCATGAAAGTGTAAGTGGCTCAGTGGGAGTCCATCAAATGCGTAAGTGGCTGAGTGGCAGTCCAGCATAAGGTCCTATTGCGGCCAGGGTGATGACCAGTGGGGAATTCGTCCATCTACTAGTAGAAAAGGTTACTTATTGGTATCTTTGCCTGATCAGCAAGATATCAGGTTTATGCCAAGGTTTTCTCCTTTCCAAATTTATTGGATATTGCAACTCTGTTTATAATTTTTATAACAGCGGTTTTCAAGGAGTGTATGAAATGTATATATATATATATAGGCGTATATATATCGGGACTTAATGAAGTATCTCGTAACTTCATTATTTATAATGATATTCAAAGATTGAATCTATTCAAATCTTGTCTTGTAGTCTCATCTATGTGATGAACTTTTGAAACTAATTATAACTTGAATGGTGGTAGTTCAAGTAGTATTCGGAAAAGATATGAGTATATTGGAGTATCTTGTAACTTAATCTTTTCAACTTATATATGGTTAATGATTATCTTATGCATGACAAAGATTTTCACAAAAACGTTGAGACAAGGTTAGATATATGAGATCACCTTGCAACGATATTTTTATACAGTTATAAACTGGAACTCTGTGTATATTATGCATGGAAGAGGACTTCCAAGATTTTGAAAAGTATATATATATATATATACTGAATATTTTGTGACTTGGTCGCGTTAAGATATCAAACTTGGTTCATTTCTTCTTGACCAAGACTTTCATGAGTACTATGAGAATGTTCATATATTGTTAATTATTATACATATTATTTCGGTGGGCTTGTTGCTCACCCTTGCTTTCTTCTTTCATCACACAACATCAGATAGACAAGATGAACATGACCAAGCTCTCAATTCGCGAGCGGATAGGAAACATTCCGCAGTTTCCTATAGGCGTTGATGTCGCTGTAGCTGAGGTAGGAACTATCAATAGGCTAGGCTTTCAACTTTTGATGTACCAGACTTATGTATCTTTATCAATTGTAATAATGGCAAAGAAATGTAAATTTATTCAGAAACCCTTTTAAGGTGTATTGGCATATAATTTTGGAATAAAATGACTCGTGTTATTTTTGGATATTCATCTCTGAGACTATAACTTGTGGTGTATGTGTTTATTGTGGTGTCACAGTATAGAGTAGTTGATTGTTTATTAAGATTGGGTGTTATTAAGGGAAATGGAACTCGTGACAACCCGAATCCCTGACCCCGGATTTGGGGGTGTTACATCAATGTTGTCAAATTTGAGTCCTTCATGGTGTCCCTCATCTGTTAGTCCATCAATCTTTTTATCATCAAACACAACATGCACAGATTCCATAACAATGTTGGTTCTTAGATTGTAGACCCTATATGATTTCCCAGCAGAATAACCAACAAATATCCCTTCATCAGCCTTTGCATCAAACTTGCCTTTGTGATCAGGTTGGTTCCTTAGAATGTAGCATTTGCAACCAAAGACATGAAGGAAGTTTAAGGTTGGTTTTCTTCTCTTGAACAATTGATAGGGAGTCATGCCTTTTGCCTGATTAATTAGAGAAATATTCTGAGTGTAACATGCACAGTTAACAGCCTCAGCCCAAAAATATGTTGGGAGTTTTGACTCTTCAAGTATTATTCTTGTAGCTTCAATTAGTCACCTGTTCTTCCTTTCCACCACACCATTTTGTTGTGGAGTCCTTGGAGCTGAGAACTCATGCATGATCCCATTTTCTTCACAGAACAACCTCATGGTAGAATTCCTGAACTCAGTTCCATTATCACTCCTGATATTCCTTACTTTAAAATCTGGATGGTTGTTGATTTGCTTGATATGATTGATAATGATTTCACTAGTTTCATCCTTTGATCCAAGAAAATAGGTCCATGAAAACTTTGAGAAATCATCTACAATCACTAGGCAATATCTTTTCCTTGAAATTGACAATACATTGACTGGTCCAAAAAGATCCATGTGTAGCAGTTGTAATGGTTCATCAATTGCTGATTCAAGCTTCTTACTGAATGATGCTCTCTTTTGCTTTCCTTTCTGACAAGCATCACATAGGCCATTCCTTAAGAATTCCACTCGAGGCATTCCTCTAACTAAGTCCTTTTTGACTAGATCATTCATTGTCTTGAAATTCAAATGGGACAGCTTCTTGTGCCATAGCCAACTTTCATCTTGACTTGCTTTGCTGAAAAGACAAGTGATTGATTCTGCATCTGTAGAGTTGAAGTCAGCCAAGTACACACCTTTTCTAACTCCAGTTAGAACCACTTTGTTGTCCTTCTTACTGGTAACAACACAGGCTTCAGAATTGAAGGAAACAATATTCCTTCTGTCACATAGTTGACTGATGCTCAATAGATTGTGTTTGAGACCATCAACTAGTGCAACTTCATCAATGATGACATTTTCCTTTGAAATCAAGCCATATCCCATAGTGAACCCTTTGCTGTCATCTCCAAAGGTTATGCTAGGGCTAGCTCTCTCCTTGAACTCTGTGAGCAGGGTGAAATCTCCTGTCATGTGCCTTGAACAATCACTGTCCAAGTACCATAGATTCCTTCTTTTTCCCTGCACATAACAAAATCAAATCAAGTTGATTTTGGTACCCAAGTTTCCTTGGGTCTAGCCTTGTTAGTCTTTTTCCTAGACTTCACACTTCCTGCACCTTTTGACTTAGGTAACTTTGAGTTAACCTTGGTCTCAGATGTAGTTGGTTGAAGTGTAGGGTTAGTCACAGAATCATTTAGCACATTTGGTTGAATTTGATAAGGCATAGATTGTGCAAACATGTTATTCCACATAGGCATGTTGTATGGCATTTGAGGCATACTAAATGCAGCAAAATAAGGATTATTAACATATGGCATGTTTGTAAAATATGCATGAGGATTCTCTTGAGACAGAACAGGCATAGCATGCAGTGGTGACATAGACATGTTAGGCATGGAAGAGGATAAAGGCATGAGAGAATTTTTTACATATTTGCAGTTAGCAGATAGATGATTAACACTACTACAATGCACACAACTTATTCTAGGAGCATACTTATCAGGTGTGTAGTTGTTGTGTTTGTTAATCCCTACCTTCCCATTTCTATTGGATTTTCTTTTAGTTTCCTTTTTATCCTCAACCAACTTAAGCCTATTCTTCAATTTATCTAAAGTCATATGTCCTATATTCACCTTACTAGCATCTTTGGATGTGCTAGCTTCTTCTTTGACAAAGTTCTTGGAAGTTGAACCAAACTTCTTACTGTGATTTTTTAAATTATCCTTTTTAGAATCATTTGCCTGTTTCAATTGATCAGCCTTCAACGGATGCTCCTTTTCTCCCTTCAACGGATGACTTTCATCATCCGTTGATTTCACATCCGTTGACAGTCCATCAATCAATTCCATTTCCTTTTTGTTTTTCTTCCAGACATTCTCATAGAAAGATTCAATTTCTTGAACTTTGGCAATTTGAACACTAACATCCCTAGATGTTTTCCAGGCCTTGATTACCTCTTGCTCACGTTCTAGTTGTTTAGAAAGAATTTCTACTTTCTTAACAGACTCTTCTAGTTCACTCTCAACAGATAAGCATTTGATTTTAATCTTTTCAAGCTCAATTACCTTACCCTCTAACATAGCATTCCTATCACTTAAAAACAGATTATTCTCTTTAATTCTCATGTTCTCTTTAGTCAGTGATTTAAGGGAAAAACGTAAATGATATAATTCAGTAGACATATCATTTATAGCTTCATTGCATTCATCTTTAGAAAGCTGAGAGAGGTCAGTAGTGATTACCTGGTTGCTTGATGAACTAGTTTCATTCTCATCAGAATTAGTCATCAGGGCTAAGTTGACATATTCCATATCATCATCTTCATTGGCTCCATCAGCTGCCCAGTCATTTTCTTGAGTCAGAAAAGCCCTTTCCTTTTGTTTGAGCAATTCGAAATATTTCTTTTTGTAATCCACTTGCTCAAATTTCTTTTTTTCAGTAGTTGGCTTTCTGCACTCACTTGCAAAGTGTCCACTTGTGCCACAGTTATAACACTTGAACTTAGACTTGTTCACCATGTTCTTGTTTGGCTTAGTGGCTCTACTGTTTTTCTTGAATTTCATTTTTTCAAATCTTCTGGACAGAAAGGCCAGATGTTCATCAACATCATCAGAGTTACCTTGACTGGAATTATCTTCAACCTCAGCTGCTTGTTCCTTTCCCTTACTTGATTCTGATTTGCTTGTGCCAATTTTGAGACATGGCATTGTCTTTTCTTCATTTCTGGCTTCAATTCTCTCATTTTCAGCTATAAGTGCAACTGATCCACCTTTTTTCTTTCCCTTCTTCAACAACTCATCTTGCTCCATCTCAAGTTCATAGGTCTTCAAAATTCCATATAATCTTTCAAGTGTGAAGTCCTTATAATCTTAAGAATTCCTTAGTGAAACAGTCATAGGCTTCCATTCCTTTGGTAGAGACCTTAGAAATTTAAAGTTGGAATCCTTGACTTGGTACACTCTGCCATACAACTTCAATCCATTCAACAGTTTTTGAAATCTATTGAAAGTATCATTCAATGATTCTCCTTCTTCAAAATGAAAATATTCTTATTGTTGAATGAGAAGCTGCATTTTGTTTTCTCTAACTTGCTCAGTACCTTCACAGATAAGTGGTACAGTATCCCAAATTTCCTTAGCAGAGAGGCTGTTAATGACATTATCAAACATATCTTTGTCCAGGACATTGAACAGAATGTTCATGGCCTTTTTGTCCTTATGAACCTCTTCAATATCTTCAGGAGTCCATTCTGCTCTTGGCTTGGGATTAGACTGTCCAACAACAACTGTGGCAGTAGCAGCTGTGGCCACTTTATAAGGGATGTGAGGACCATTCTCAATGCAGTTTATGTACCTTTCATCTTGAGAGAGAAGATGTAGATGCATCTTCACTTTCCAGTGATGATAATTATCTCTTTCCAGGATTAGAATCTTCACTCCAATATCCTTCTTACTCATGATGTTAGTAGAATAGATCTTTAAACTCTTTGTATATTAAGAGCTTGCTCTGATACAAATTGTTATTCCCAAGGAACTAACAATGAGATTTACAAAAGGGGGGTTGAATGTAAATCTCAAAACTTTTTCAAGTTTTGAGCAGTTTCAAAAGCTAAGTGTATGATGAACAGATGTGTGTAAATTGCTTTAAGCAAGTGCAGACAGATGTATATTCAAAACACAAATGTAAAGAACACAGAGGCTTTAAAAACTTTTTTGGTGGATTTGTTGTTCCACCAGAGATGTGTATTTCAGAAAATCTGTGATACAAAGAATTGTTCACAGCTGCTTCCTAGTACAAACTAGTTGATTTTCTCTCTGAATTTTTCTAAACAGCTCTTGAAAATTTACACCTAATTACTAGCTGCAACTTGGTTTATATATCACCAAGTATTTCAAGTGAAGACAAAGATAAAATACAATTATAAAATAGTCCTTCACATGTTTCTTCTTCATTTCTCTATCCAGTGTAATCTAAGATAATATGTGAATCTTTGAATACTTCCTTATTTGCACCAGAATGGAAATGCTGCTTTTTCTTGATTCCTCCAAGAGGCTACCACATTCCAATTATCTTTGTCAACCCATGTGCCTCTGTCAGCTTATGAATTGTCACTATCAACTGCTATGGAACTGAGCATCCATTGAAGCTTTCATCCGTTGGTGGCTTTATTCGTTGATGCTCTTATCCGTTGATGCTTTAGCAGTTGAAGCTTTATCCGTTGATGCACTCATCCGTTGATGGATGTTATCCGTTGAAGCTTTAGAGACATCCGTTGAGGCTTTATTTCTTATCCGTTGAAGGTCTTTAATTTACCAGTTGATACTACTTCATTTATACAAAATTACAAGGCATGAAATATTTACAATTAGCCCTCCTATTTGCATATCCACTAGTAGTCAACATGACTTATAATTTCCTACAACTTCTAAGAATTATAACTCATTTACAAAGACTGAAATGTGCTAAATACTAAACTTATTTCTAAGTAAAGCTACTCCATCAACGGATAGCCAAAGTGGTCTTATCCGTTGAGGTTACAAACACTAGTTTTCTACTTAAGTGTTTTGTTTAGCTTATCATCAAACTAGTACACATATATTCCTAACAATAAATATTGTCACGTCAGCATCAAAACTTGATTATTATCAGGATTTAAGTCATCAGAATATGGCTCCTTAACTCGAAAAGTGAATGTTTATTCCTGTAATTCTTCACACAAATACTGATATGGTTTCATCAAAACTTAATCATCAGAACTTCCATCAGAACTTGTCCTCAAAATTTATGCAACTGACACTTAAACTGTTCATCTAAAATAAAATTTATCACCACAGTAATTTTCATCATTCATATGGAGTGTATGTATGTGCAATAAGCTAAATATCAGACAAAGTGTAAAGTCTGATTCACTTCAGTACATCTTAAAAGTAAGGCATAACTAAGAACTTTGCTCAAAATCTGTCATTATTCTGAAGTCTACTGTAGAATGAGTTCATGCATGAGTCCACCTCAACTGTTTTGTGCTCATTTTATGCATCTTTTGAAATTCCTTTTTACAGTGGCTTCTCAGTGTAAGTGAGTCACAACTGCTTATCAGAATTTATGCTATTATCAGAGTATTTCTCCAGTAATCAGAGAATGTGAAAAGTCACTAAGAAAATTTTATTTTTGCTTTTCTAATGCATATTACTTAATACTAGCAATGCACTTGGATCTTCCCTTCCACATTTTTACTCTAGATCTCAAAGGAGTACCTGATATTTATTTCTTTTCTTTTCTTTTTCTTTTGATAAGTGAGGTTTATCAGCACTTAGTACATCCATCAGATTTACTAACATCAGAACTTATCAGATAAGAAGCACTATTCTAGTTTTTGACTTAGTAATAAGATACACAAAGTAAACTTTAACTAAGCTCAATATCAGAATTTGCTTGTGTTCAAAGATTTCCACATAAACAATTACTTCAAACATGGGATTATTAGTATATTAAAGACTACTAGGTTAGTATCTAGCACAGTTATCCTCATTGGATTGAATAGTCACAGAAACATTCATATCACTATCAGAGTTTAGAAATTCACATCAGACAATAATCAGCACTTAGAAAATTTCAATTTAAGCACCAAATTCACAAAGATAGTAATATATGTAAATACTGATCATAAAGTCTGATGTATCAGAACATAAACTAAGCAGATTTAGAAAAAGAACCTGGAACCATTCCAAGTTCATTTACCAATCTTGTAAAAGTAGCTTCACACAGTGGTTTTGTGAAGATATCTGCTAGTTGTTGATCTGTTGGAACAAAATGCAGTTCCACTGTATCTTCATCCACATGTTCCCTTATGAAATGGTACCTAATGCTGATGTGCTTTGTTATTGAGTGTTGAACTGGATTACCTGTCATAGCAATAACACTATGATTATCACAGTAAATAGGGATTTTAAAAATATATTAACCCATAATCCAGTAACTGATTCTTCATTCAAAGAATCTGTGCACAATAGCTTCCTGCAGCAATGTATTCTGCTTCTGCAGTTGATGTGGAAATTGACTTCTGTTTCTTGTGAAACCAAGAAACCAATCTGCCTCCAAGAAATTGGCAGCTTCCACTTGTGCTTGTCCTGTCAATTTTGCATCCTGCAAAATCTGCATCTGAGTAACCTATTAGCTTAAAGTCTGATTCTCTAGGATACCACAATCCTAGATCAGCTGTACCCTTAAGGTACTTGAAAATTCTTTTTACAGCTGTTAAGTGAGGTCCTCTTGGATCTGCTTGAAATCTTGCACAAAGGCAGGTAGCATACATGATATCAGGTCTACTTGCAGTTAGATAGAGTAGTGAGCCAATCATATCTATGTAATCAGTAATATCTACTGATGTACCAGTATCCTTATCCAATTTTGTTGCAGTGGTCATAGGAGTGGATGCACTTGAACAATCTTGCATTCCAAATTTCTTCAACAAATTTTTGGTGTACTTAGATTGACAAATAAAAGTTCCTTCTTCATTCTGCTTGAATTGAAGGCCCAGAAAGTAGCTAAGTTCTCCCATCATACTCATTTGATATTTTGACTATATTAGCTTGGCAAACCGTTTACAAAGTCTGTCATTTGTAGAACCAAAAATGATATCATCAACATATATCTGCACCAAAAGTAAGTCATTTCCATGGTTGAGATATAACATTTTTTTGTCAATAGTCCCTCTGTTAAATCCACTTTCCAGAAGAAACTGAGCTAATGTCTCATACCATGCTCTTGGAGCTTGCTTAAGGCCATAAAGTGCTTTATCAAGTCTGTAGACATGATGAGGAAATTTTGAATCTACAAAACCTAGAGGTTGTTCAACATATACTTCTTCTTCTAATTCTCCATTAAGAAAAACACTTTTTACATCCATTTGAAAGACTGTAAACTTTTTGTGAGCAGTATAAGCCAAAAATATCCTTATGGCTTCCAATATAGCAACTGGTGCAAATGTTTCATCATAATTAATTCCCTCCTATTGAGAATATCCTTTTGCAACCAGCCTTGCTTTATTCCTTGTAATTATGCCATGACTATCAGTTTTGTTTCTGAACAGCCACTTTGTACCAACAACAGATCTGTTCTTTGGTCTTGGCACTAGGGTCCAGAGTTTATTTCTTTCAAATTCATTTAACTCTTCCTGCATTGCTTGCACCCAATCAGCATCTTGAAGAGCTTCTTCCACTTTCTTTGGTTCAGTCTGAGAAAGAAAAGAGTGATAGAGACATTCATTTGATGTTGCTGTTCTAGTTCTTATACCTACTTCAGGATCTCCAATAATCAAGTCAGGTATATGTGCTTTAGTCCACTTCCTTGCAGATGTAAGGTTATCTCTAGAACTGGATGCTCCCCCATAATCCATGTTGTCTTCATCAACATTTTCTGATGCTCCC